>NW_021680912.1:703003-733280 GCF_001412515.2 Diachasma alloeum
AATACAACTGCGTGAAACACACAGGTGTATAAAAATACAACTGCGTGAAACACACATGTGTATAAAAATACAACTGCGTGAAACACACAGTAGTATGAAACTTCAACTGCGTGAAACACACAGTAGTGTGAAACTTCAACTGCGTGAAATACACAGCAGTATGAAAATTCAGCTGCGTGAAACACACAAACTTCACGCATGCGTGGAGTGTATGGAGTGTACGGGAGTGATTCACGCAATGGTGCGAATAGTCACGGCCTAAAAAAAATGTATTGACGAAAAAAAGTAATGACACAATTCTGAAAAATGAAAAATATCAGAATGGATGGTGTTTCCTTGAAACATACAAGAATGAACACCTGAATTAAAATCACTGGTGAGCGAAATTCATTCATCGATTTACACTCAAAGAATCCCCCTCTCTTTTAATTTTATGTCAAACTTAATTAAGAACGAAGTGTTTCAGTAATTGAATTTAGATGATAAGCCGAAGAGGAAATAAGATAAAAGGTGAGTAAAACTGAGTTGAAAAAAAAATGCTCACTCTATTTTCCAGCTCATTGGGCAAGAAGGAAAAGACAGCGAGGTCTCGCTTCACCACGTCCCTCTTAAAATCCATCCCAAGTAGAATCGTGATTCTGCATTCCCTTTCGCTTGTAAACGAATTCACGGCATCCAGAGCGCGATTTAAATTCAAGAATTCCTGACGAGTAAGGAAGAGAAATAAAATGAAAAATAAAAAGGGTGAGCAAAACGAAAACAGATGAAATTGAAGTTAGGGGGTATATCAGTGGGTTGAATTGGAGCTTAAATTTAGTGAAAAATTCAAGGAATTTAACAGTATTTTTAAACAACCTCGACGAGAATAGGAAATCCGGGTATTGGTATTCCATTTACGTATTTCAAATCTTTTATGAGCAGATCCTCGGGCGATAGGGAGCTGATGTCAGTTTTTGCATCAAGTATTAACGAGTGAATTTCATCACGAGTTTTCGTCGCTTTTTCCTGCCTCAGTGACTCCAATTTTTCCATTATTTCAATATCGAGGGGCGTTGCACGACCCGCCTCGGCTGAGAAATTACATGTGTCTACAAGGATCGGACCTATTGGAAGAAGAAAGGACATTAAAAAATCATTTCAGAGCTCGTTGAAGGATTATTTTATTTTTTTGAGGAGATCGTAGATTATGAGTTATGCCGTTGAAATGGAGAGGAATAAAAATGAAGGAATTAGAAATTTACTTTAAGGACATCAAAGTACTTTAGTCTTTTCTTTTGTTGAAAAACCTTTTAGCATTTGATCCTAGGTTACTGGACATTTTTCAATTATTTTGAAATTTAAAATATATAAAAGCCTCAATTTTTATCTCAATTTTCTTTGCGGTGGTTTTCTAAAATTGAAATTCAACAAATAATTCATGAGCAATCGATTTTGAATAATTTTTTACGCCTAAAATTTCATCAGAAATCAATTTCATCCCAAAACAGTTAAAATCTGAAATTTCAACATTTTCCACCATTCATTAAAAAAATAATTTGAATTAATTTAAAGGTATTTTGACATCTTCAAAAAACGTTGAAAAAGACTGTTTGTTCTCTCGAATAATTCACCCCGAAAAAAATCTAATTTTGATTTTTTCTCTTTTGTTTCATTTGAAAATCATGACCTCAAGTCTTCCCCCTCGCCAAGGGTGTATCCCCGATTTCTCGTGGCTTATAATAAATGAGGATAGTGAAGGGACGAAATTGCCAGTCCAAATTGATTGATTGTCATGTTGTTCTCCTCGTGTCTGTTTTACCTTGCAATAAATTCGAGATTTGGGCATTGAGAATGTCCGGTTTTTCCTCAAATATTCTCCTAGCAACGAGTGTCGCACAACTGCCGACCTTTTCCAAATTAATATCTCTGCCTGTCCACAACCAATTCGGGTCTTGGGGTCTGTGATCGATTACTTGGACAACTGAGTCTGCCAATGACGCGTCGTGCTCGTTCAGCGTATGATGATCCACCAGGCAGAGTTCCAATTTTTTCTCGTTCGACAGATTCTTTAGCTCTATTTCATCTCTAAACAATTATTTTTCCATTTTTAGTTCCACACAAAAATAAGGGATAGGACAGTTGAAACGAGCTATTGATTTTTTTTTACAATGACTGACCTAAAGCTCAAATGTTCCAGTTGAATGCCATGATGCTGTAAGTGAAAAACTACCTCGGTCTTAATTTTAAATTCTCGTTTAGGAATATTCAGCAGTGGTATCACTCCAGCGTTCTTTGTATCTGCTTTTTCAAGCATGGAGTAGTGGAATAATCCGAGAACCAGGGAGCAAACTGCCGAGTCTAAATCGCAGCTTTCGTTTCCAAGAATCACTCGAATTTTTTCATATTTATCCAGATTTTTCTGTAAACGAAAAAATGCCGGAGGGGGAGTTGTTCAGTGTTCGAACCTCTCATTTTACTCATCTTAATACTGTCTGATTTGGTGGAATGTTTCCTCAATTCTTTCTACGAAAAATAATGTGGAGGGAGAAAGCAGTCAATGAGAAAGCATTTTACCTTCTTTTATTAATTTTAGTCATTCGGAAACAAATTTATTAATTGTTGTGAGAAGTCTAAAATAAGCCTAATTAAATACTTCAGGGTTCATTATCTCCTCTGGAGTGTAAATAGAAGGGTCTGGAGATAATTCAATACCGATCAATCCGTAAATAAACTCACTCTGAAGTTGAGTTTTTTTCGGCCTTTTCATTCAGTTTTCATTATATTATGAATTATTGAGCGGTGAAATTTTTCTGAACACTCTATTGATTAATAACTTATTATATTCGTGCGTTACTCAAGTGATCCATAATTATAATTGGGTATTTCGGATTTTTAGACCGTCAGTATTTTGTGAGCGAATGAACAATGAAAATTGTTATTATCATTACCCATTACGGAGGTAATCAAAAGTCAATTTACCTCCGTCAACCGTAAATACAGTAATGCAAATACATGGATTACAAAAGCAAAAACAATTCTATTCCTCTCATCAACTATTGATACGGTAACAAAATTTCATTGGAATATAATTCTCCTGCAGATCTCTGTCGCAGAATAATAAAAAACCTGTGCCACATTGTGCTTTTTTTCAATTTATTAAAGTCGATCTACAAAAAAAATCATTGATTACATGATTATACCCGGGTAATATCACTGAAAGGTGAAATAATTAGCTTCACTTTACGCGAAAAAACCCAGTTTTTTCACAATGTCCGCAAACGGCGCTTTACGCACACGAAGTGTCCGTAAAACGTCGTTCTACGGATACAGTGATAAAAAGAATCTAAACCCCCGTTCACCCCCGGCCGCTCCAAAATTCAAATATCCGCGCGCCCATTCCCGTGCGCACGCACGGCCAATCCCCGCGCGCAGCGCGCAGTCGCCCCTTTTATTTTATTTTCACTCTAACAATCCAAAATACAAGTGCAATTGACAGGCGAAAAACACCGGGGTGAACAGCCGCCCAAGTTTCCCACCGAAATGTCACAAAATGTCAGAGTGACACTCAAAGTTCACTCACCAGTGCGTGCCTCGATGTGACGAGAAAATCCTCCATGATAGCTCAGACGTCTGCCGTCCGGGTTTGACAGCTCCTCGAGGTTAGAAACCCCTTATTATTATTTCACGCACAGTAACACTCATCCCGGAGCACTCCAAAACTCAAAAAAAAAACGGGGAATAAATTAACGCCGGAGTAACAACAACTAGACTCCCCCTTCGTTCTATTTGTCCCACCGAGTCCGGAGGTAACGTGGGTGGGATTAACGACCGATTCAGTGGTCCACAGAACCCGTGAGGCGTCTAACTAACGTGTGTGGTACAAACGTATGAAGAAAAACGAGAAAAAAGACGGTACTCGATAGATCAATGGCGCAAGAGTTGAAGTGTTTCTGCTGTTAGTAAAGAACAAAAAAGGAGTGCATCTCGAGATTGTTTTTCCCCTCAATTTTTTGCCCCTCAACAATGTGATACTCATCAAAGAGAGGATCGTCTTCCCTTTGATAAAAGTGATGATTGAAAAAATAATTCCGGTGAACAGCTGGGGAACACGAGAATAGCAACCAATCCCCCGTGTATTTAATTGAAAATCGTTAAGTAAGTCTCTCGCCTCCGTAATTACTCATTAATGCGTGAGATGTAAGGAGAATTCACCTCGTGCTGCCCTTAATCTCCACTCTCTTACCTCATTAGCGTTATTTCATTGGGAATTGATCAGTTTTTTACTCTTCGAGGTTATGATTTGTTTATTTGATAATTAATATCTCTTTACATTGTTCGGGATAATCAGGGTGATGTTGTTTTCAGGGTAATGATGATTAATTTTGTGGGGCGTAGGTAAAACTGAGGATGAGGTTTAATAAACAGGAATTAATGACACTGGCTACACAGCCGTCGCAAAAGTTTGACAAGGAGGGCACATTGTGCATACGTGAGCGTCAGGAGGGATTCTTTCGTAGGACAGAGAGTGAGTCCCTCATTAATTTCATAATTATACGTTAATTGAGTCGTTAAAATAGGGATTAATGAATAGAGAACGTTAGTTCAGAGCGTTAGATTCGCTGGAAATGTCGCATGTTTTTTTTCTCCTCGTGAGAATAATTTTCAGAGTAGAGTGATATTTATTGTTTCGGTTTACATGATTGATCGTGACAATGTGACATTTTTGTGCTGAATTATTCTACATTTAACGTGTATTCGCATTACTCTTTTAATAGATTTATACAACGTGCGAGATCATTTATATCTATTTGTCTGTGTTCTCTGTAGTATCAATCATTTGATTGATTTGTTTCACACTGAGGGAAAAATTACTTCTCCGTGTGATTTATATGCTGTGCGTGAGGACTATTCGGGCGGGGGAGGATGTTTACTTGTGGGAAATTAAGGTGTTCGGGGAAGGATTTGAAATTTATGAATAGTTGAACTGTTCGTAAAATGTGTACGAAAAAATGGATGGAACGTCCTATTGAAATTTCAGTAGTTTTTAGAAATCAATTCTATTCAATATTTTCACAGCCTTTCATGCGATTTTTGGACTAATATTTCATGAAAAAAAGGGAATAGATTTTAACTTTTCATGTATGACTCATTCTCTTGATGTTTTTTGTGCATAAATTATTAAGATTGAATTTTTTATGTTTTCATGCAAGAACATTCATGCCGAAGTATTCGTGTGGCTTTCGACAGAATAAGTTCTACGAAAACATGAACTGTTCACTTTTTTCTACTAAAAATCTACTGGAAAATTGCACAATGAAATTCCATTATTTCTAATAAAATTCTAATTCAAACAAAACTGTATTGTATTTCTACTGGCATTTCAATAGAATTTCAATAGAATATTCTAACGAATACGTTACGTCTTCTATTGAATTTCCTCATCCGTGCTCATTCTATGTGAGGGAGCCCTATATGATAATAACTCCGATAGAATATATTGACGACAAAGGAGTATTATTTCCACAAAAGAAATCGATTTCCCAAGTAGCTATTCAGTTTCGGGCATAACTCGATTCTTTCGGAATAGAATTCAAGTTTTTCATTTTAATTCAGTAGCGAAGCGTAAAACTATTAAGTCGACTTAGCTCTTAGCCGAGTTTTCGCGGAATATCTCGGAATCCGAGGGAGATAGCGAAAATTTCGTACTAAGCTTTCCTGTAGAGCGCATCGAGAGCTATGAAAAAGGTTTTAACGAAAATTTTGCTATTTGCTTTAGTTTCCGAGATATTCATTGAAAACTGACTAAGTCAAAATCGACTTCGACCGTTTTACCGCTCCGCTAGTGAATTATTATCAGGAAAAAATATTCTTCACTCAATTGTAGTCAATACATTACATAATTTGCTGCGGACCGAACGGATTTACTCGAGAGATGTATCGATTTCTTGTCGGAAAACCCATTTCCATGGAAATTATCAAGTTTTACGGAAAAGAAGGAATTCTTTGTTGCGCACATGGAATATAAATTTTTGGATAGAAGTAATTTTTTCTCTCAGTGTATGAAATGCGACCCGCTTGAGTTCAATATTACTATTTTTCAGCCCCAATACCAATTATCTTAGAATTATTTACAGGCATGATTCAATATAGAAGCTATGAGTGTCTGAAGAGAATCATTAAATCCCCCTAATTTCCATAAACTTGTCGAATGCACACATGCATCGTCGTGTGTAACAACAGGAGATAAAACAACCACAGATAATGCATGAAACATGATTTAATCGCCTACTAACTGTAATAAACAGAAACTCGAGGAAAACTGTTGAGGCCACTCGACAATTCGCGATTAAAAAAAGGAAAAGCAGTTTTAAAAAGTGTGACATGGTGTAAATTTAATAAATCATTGTACATTATCTCCTTATCTATTGTAAATACAAGGGTGTGGAGTTTATTTATTGTTAAATTAATCCACAAATCAGTACCTCGAACGTAAATTTCCAGGTACGGGTAAAAAAGTTGAGCGCAAAAGACAAAAAGGAAAAACCCATAAGACTCTACGACAACTCAGTTGTGTTACAGCCGGCACAAGCAAAGGTACCACGAGTGCATTTTACCCATTACAAAAAAAAAACGGAGTTATTGATAGGAGGGAAAAAAATATGTGGAGAATATTGGCCCTCAGATTGTACTGTTTTTAATTGATTACACGTGTTCACTGTGTGTTTTTACATCACGAAATACATCCAAATATGAAGACATTTAAAGTGAATGAGTTTCGAAAATGATTTTCGAAATTTCAATTTCATACCAATTAACTCTGTGTGATTAACTTTTTTTCTTTTTTATTTTTGTTATTATTTTAAATTTATTTTATTCGTCTCAAATTGAATGGAAACAGAATTTTTTACAACAAAAAAGTATTGATTATTGAAAAAAACGGAAAATATTGGACTTCAGATTTAGTATTTGTAATTAATTACCCGTATTCACTGTTTTTTTCATTTTCAAAATATGAATTTCAAACAAATCAATTCTACGTGGCTAATTCTTATTTGATAAACAATACGTCTCACGTGTGCCATTGAATATTTTTGCTCTGATTTTTGTTAACAAAATTTTTTGCAATAAAAAAAATCAAAACCTATGGATTATTTAAAAAAAAATTTAGCTCTCATATTATACGGTTAATCAGTGAATACCCGTATTCGCTGTATTTTCTCACATCACGAAACACAAAATACAGTTCTAAAATTCGTATTCACTCACCCAAACATGAAGACATTAAAACCAAACGAAAATCTCTTTTGATTATCGAAATGTCATTTGAAACGAATACATTTTACCTGATTAATTTTTACGCTCTCAATACGCCTGCAACAGCGTACTTTCCCTGAAATTTTCTCATCACATTATTCGTTTCGAATGAAATAAAACAGAATTTTTCATCTCCACAATTTTTCATTAATTTTTTTCTCTCTCACGCAACAAGGCCACACCAACTAACCATCACGTCTATCACGTAATTAGCTAACATCATCAATTAACAATTCTCATAAAAAATGCAACAACTGAAAAAATGGAGAAATCTGGTAGTTGGCTCAGTGTAAAATGCACAGGTGTCCGAAGGCTTTTCAAATATACATCACTTGATGAATTTGAAATGATAAAAACTAGAATATTCAAATGCGTACACCGAAAATCCATTTCGGCATTTCGCTTTAATCGTTAATTATTAAAAAAAACCTCGCATGTGCCTGTGTAGAATACTGTTTACTTGCATGCCGTGTATTTTGGCCGATTGACGTAGCGTTGCAAGCATGAACGTAATATCAATAAAATGGCCGAATCATTGAACGATTTTGCAATCGTATTGAGTAAAGCCAGAGCTGCGCTCAGACAAAAAAAAACAAGTTTAATCGGCGTGGGGTGAGATAAAAAGAGCAACAACATCGAAGAAAAAATAAAGATTTCTTTCCCCCGCAGTAAGCCTGGAGCGTTGGTGCAGATTACGGGGAAATCTCTTGTTCTACTTCAAATCAAAGGAACAATGGTCCGAACCAATGGGCGTAATTATCCTGGAGCAGTGTAATTTCCGGGTTGAACAGCCTACTAATCAGATTCCCTATGGATTTAGCATAGGTAAGGCTGTTATCCGC
Source organism: Diachasma alloeum (assembly GCF_001412515.2). NCBI lineage: Eukaryota > Metazoa > Arthropoda > Insecta > Hymenoptera > Braconidae > Diachasma > Diachasma alloeum. Next base: position 711,139 of record NW_021680912.1, read on the forward strand.
ATTAAACAAGTACATTTGCTCGTAATAGACTACCAAAATGAGGGACCACTGGCCTTTCACGTGAGGTTTTGCATTAAATGTTTTGAGCATTTGTTCGTATATGAACTGATAGCAATTTTCCTCACGTAGAAATATAAATCTTTACAGACCTCAAAGCTTAAACTTATGAAACATCTAATTTCAGAGCTTCTGTTCGAGTCTGTGATTTCATGAATTAAATTCTGAAGATGAAAAAATTGAATAATCATCGACTAATATGTTAAATTCAATTGTGCAAGGACTCTATAAATTACATTTCACAAAAAAAATCATTTAATAATGATTCCAAATTCGATTCTCTATTTTAAACTACTGAAAAGCATTTCAAGAATCTTAAAATAATAGAATTCAATTTTTAAAGATCTTGGGATTTCGTTCCTAGAATAATTAATAAACAATTTCCTTTATTCACTCATCAGAATGTTTCACACGTGCAAAAGCATCTCCAAAGTTTATGCAAAACCCCGATTAAATCCAGCTGCAAGCCCCCCATAAAGCCAAACAATTCCCCTTCCAGTGTTCGACGGAGGCTTGTATCAACAACTGGGCGCAAGTTCCTCAGACGAGCGAGACAGTTGGCTGCAAGCCCTCCAGCTGGCAAGTTACGAATGCATGAGAAACCAATTGCTAGCCCTCCGCGAAAGAATAGAGGCGTCCAGTGGCCACAAGAATGGCACAGACATCCAAATGTTGCGCCTGCAACGTGGCATTGTGATAGACCCAGCCGAAGTGCCAATATGCGAGGTCTCCCTCTCCTGTGATAATCTCTTGTGCGACGGTCACGGTCGGCCCCCGAACCCGGTCCTCGAGATAGACGTGCAAGCCTCAAAATCCCGAACGTGGATCAAATACGCGAGAACCGAGGTGATCGAGAGAAGCAGTAACCCAGGTTTCCTGACAACCGTCAGCTTTCGCGGAAGCGACGGTTTGAGTACCGACACAAGAGTCAGAATAACAGCTTACGACGTGCGCGAGAGAGTCTCCCAGACGGCGACTCCAATTGGCAGTGCAGTTGTCACCTTTTGCGCTGTTCAAGACACCCCAAGACTGAGGATCCCCCTGAAAAGTCCAAAATCCACAACAGTCGGCTTCCTCACGATAAACGTCTGGAGTCTGGAAGCCGACGACAAGGGGAATAGCACGGAGAGTACCCCCTCGAGAAACCCCTCGTCCACAAACCAGATGTTCTGCCACAGGAGGTCCCAGTCCCTCCCGCCAAGACTGGGAACCAAGATAAAACTCCCCCACCAGGGTCAGCTGAAACTCCTCTTCGCCAACACTCACGTGCAAACCTACAGGTTCCACTCAGGTCTGGGGGGCGACATCTGCGTGCACGAGATAATGGCCGAGAGCAAACTCTGCTTCCAGTTCCCTCAGCAGCTCCTCGGTATTTGGATCCAAGAGGAGAAGGAGCTCCTCCAGGAAGTCGCCGGCATGGGGGAGCTGCGCGAGCCCTGGCACACGAAACAGGTGGAACTGCTGGACCGACATCTCCACCTTCTCCACCTGTACTCCCAAGCGAAGGAGAATCTCTCGGGGTTCAAGGGCAGCTACTTCAAGCGCTCTTCCAGGAGGAACGACAGAACTCTGGAGTTTGCACCGTTGAACTTGCACCTGCAAAGGATGTGGGTTCACAATGACACTCTGAACAAATGTGGATTTTACGATCTTGTGAGTGTCGGGGCGTTCACAGCGCACTCTCACAAAAGTAAGAACGGCGGCTTGATCAGGCTGGTGCAGGCCCTGAAGGAATCCCCAACGAGGTACAATCAGTTGTACCAAGGCACGTCTAAGATCACAATGGCTCATGACGCAATCCAAGCCATAAAACAACTTCGAAGGGACGTCGTTGAGGCCATGAGATCTTTGATAAAACTAGCGAAGGAGAAGCAGACCAGTGGAATGCTTCCCATTTGCGAGGACATGATCTCAAAGACCAGAATACTCCTCAGTCTGTGGGACCCAGGCCTCGTCGAGGAAGCCCTGACATTCCTGGAGGAGCACAAAGTATCGAAACCACCAGAGGAAGCTAAAAACCCAAACGACGAAAGTTTGTCCCTGAATTTCCAGTCAAACCAATCCCTCTCACCTTTCAAACGAATAACCCAACAGCTGAACTTCGACCTCAAAAGTCCGGACTTTGACGACCTGATAACCCCGGACACTCCAGAGTGCATTCAGGACATGTGGGCGAAGGAGTCCGCGAGGACCAAGTACTCTGTGCAAAAGCTAGCGAATTCCAATGACACGGTTGAGGAGAACTTTGTTATATTCCCGGATGTCGAGGACGACTTGAAGGAGTCGAAGGAGGAGAGAGAGTCTGATAGAGATCAGGAAGACCCTGATGACAACAACAACGAGGACGACGAGAAGGAGGATGACTTGCGGGGGGAGCTGGACCTCGGCAAGAGATTCCTGGATACCCAGAAAATGTGCAATTCTCCATCAGCAAATTACTACAAACCGACGGACGAACCAGAGCCCTGGGATCTCACTCAGCTGAATATCGAAGCCAGTGTAATGTGCCTAGTGTCGAAAGTTAAGTTTCTCTGCGGTAGGTGCAGCAGTCCTGCGGTTCGTTTGAGGAATAAAAATGGTGTTGCTAGAACACAAACTTTGAGAGGTCTGGCGGATCGCGGTAATGTGGTTACCATTCAGCCGAAGAATGATGTTAAGAGTGATGAGTCTTGCAAGTTGTTGGATAATGGTAATGGGAAGGGGAGCGAGGGGGAGACGGGATTTGCGAAGGCTAAGGAGGTCTGTCAGGCGGTGGACAGTATGACGAGGGTCATTAAGAGTAATTCTGGGGGGAGGAATAAGTTCACTGAGGGCTTGGACTTTGCGTCCATTGTAGATTGGACCAGTGAACTCAGGCCCAGTATGAAGAAGCTGAGGCAGGCGATGGATGGGCTACTGAAGACTGCGAGGCTTACGCATTCCGTCTTTCGCGTGCAGGAGGACGCCAAGATTGCGCAGAGGGCGTGCAATGTCAGGTAGGAATGCAACGGACAAAAATTAGCGTTCAGTTTACCGTTATTTTACGCGGAAATTACACTCACTAAGGACGACCTAATTACTGACATTTTCTCGGGAAATCATAATTCTGGAGAAAAAAGGAGGGAACACTCTTTTTTTTTTCAATGCATTATTATCAAAGCTTACTTGGTTTATGAGAAAATATTTATGAAGCGTTTTATCAAATGAATAATTTTAAACGATTATTTATCTATAATTGAATAAATGACATGTCCTAAAATTTTTGCACATCCCTATTCTCAACTGAATGGATGATGTTCCATCACAAATGACGGTAGGAAATAAATGATTACGGGCGATCCCTCAAATTAATTGTCAGTTTACCACTGACTTGACGCACATCAAAACTGCCTGTAATTTTGTATTCTCAATATCAGGTACAGGAGGGATGTCTGCTTCAGTCAGGCTCTGACTGCCCTGGTCACTGGGTTGATGGCGAAATTGTGGTGCCAGAGGCCTGATCCACTCTTCCTCCTGATCCTGACGACCCTGGGGCCTCTTGCCTCGTTCGAGGGACTCCTCAGCTATTATGGGGAGGAGATCGACATGTGGGGGGACATGGCTGTTGCCGTTGAAGACATGCTCACTGTCACGTTTACCTTGACAAGGTGTGGCCTGTCTCATTCTGGGCTTGATAAGGACAGCAATTCGCAGGTTCCTGTGCCCAGGGTCGTAGGCTCCAGGACTGCGTTGACCGTTATACTTCCCGTTCCTGATGGAATCTACTCGCTCTTGCCACTTGCACCCTCTTCCAGGCAGACTATTTCGTTTAATGTTACTCCGGTGTTTTTTAATGTGGGGATCAATGAGCTTGCCTCGCTGGCGGAGAGCTTGGGGACTACTAAACCACAGGAGAAGAGTAACATGGATAATTTTGAGAGACTGAATGAGTATTACTTGAGGTTTAAGAAGCTCAATTTACCGACTGAGAGCAGTGCTACGAGGTGTAAGTAGTTTATTGGGGTTTTCGTGGTTTTTTATGATTGAATTTTTTAAAAATTCTAAATGATCATTATAGTAACTGGTGGACGATCAAATGTGAATCAAAGTCTCGGTGATATGATGATGAATCTAAAGGCCAGTGTACAGGCAAAAATATCCAAAAACACTGATATCCTGCAGCTGTCCTCCCAAATATGCAGGCGCATGAAAGGGCTGAGGTTTACCAGCTGCAAAAGTGCCAAAGACCGTACAGGAATGTCGATTACAATCGAGCAAGTTAATATTCTTGCTACTGAATATCATTTGTCGGAGCATGAGTTCATCAGGGCTTTGGACTGTATGCGCAGGTATTTATGCACAGAATGAGTAGGAGAAATTTCCGTAAAACTATCACGTTTAATCTTCAATAACTCGAGAACCGCAAAGTAAAATTTCCCTATTATTCCTCATTTTGAAGGTATTTTTTCAAGCTTTAAAATGCGCCCTGACGCATCCAAATCGTTTCATTTGAAGGCGCTGATGTGGATAACAATTAATGAACGATATTTTTCAGTGAGGGCTGCAGACGAGAGAATACATTGAAGAACACGGGCATAAAGAAATACGCTTTCAACAGTCTACAAATTTTGACTCTACCAAAATTGTACAGACCACCAACAGGTACCTACGGATCGGCACAAACTTAAATTTCTACGAATTTATAAATAATTCTAAATTAATAGTCTAATACAAATTAGGAACTTAACGAAGTTTTTAACTGCTGAAGTTTAATCGGACTAATAAGTCAATAATGATTGAGTAAATCAACTTCCACAAGAAAAACTATTCCTCACACAAATAATAGAACACAAATGAATAATCAAAGTGATGACTTTGGTTTAGTGCCATTAATCTTTATCGAAATATGTGATTTTAAATAATGTAAATATGGCAATGTAACAATTATGGAAAGGGTAACGTTAGTTGATAAATACCTCACTCTTTTATTATTGAAAATGTAAAATCCCCGGGTTATTTGTAGCATTACGTTATTCGACGAGAAACCCGCGGGGGAATGCGGATTAAAAATGTTATACGTTGATGTGTAGAGAACAAATATATAGAAAAAAATTATTGTTTCGAAAAAATAAACGGTTGGTGCGTCCTAGGCGCATTCATTATCAAAAATTACAGCTGCATTAATCCCTTAATACGTGATCCCTCACTGTTAAAGTGAATTTTCAGATTCCCCTCGAATTACCCGAGATATTTCATCAAAATCCAGTTGAAGCTTTCTCCCATACAATTCATTATCTGAATATTTATTAATTAAACGTAATTTGATGCTAATCATCTATTGAATGATTTTTTTACAAATTCAGATTTATCGATCGTTCATGATCATTAAAAATTACAGATCTATTAACTTTTATGATTGAATTACTTCATTCAGTCATAATTCCTCACAAATTTCTGATAATTCTTCAAATCACTCAATATTTTTTTCAACCTTCAAATTACCCAAACAAAATCCCTCTAAACCTTTCCCCCATATAATTTACTAGCCAAATACCTATTGACCGTAATTTGATGCTAATCGTCTACTGATAATTTTTTTTTTGCATTTGGTATTGCGAATTTAACGAGAAAATTCGCGAAAAAACGCGAATAAAGGAATAAAAAACCTTGATGCATCGAGAGGAAAAATATATTTCCAACGAAAAAAAATCATTGTCTCGAAAAAGTAAACGATTGATGCGCCTCAGACATTCATTATAAAAAACTACATATGCATCATCTTTTATAAATGAATTACTCCATTAATTCATAATTCCAATCACTCACTATTCATTTCAACCCTCGCATTACCCCAAAAATCTCATTTCCCCCGAATCCCCGGTAAAAAATCCCCTAATCCCTTCCCCATATAATTTACTATCCAAATACCTATTAAACGCAATTTGATGCTAATGATCTACCAATCAAACATTCTCTCCACCAAAAAAAAAACGCGAATCGCTGGCCAGCTGGCGTCTGGTGTTATACCCCTGATATTTATTATCTCATCCCTGCGTCCCAAAAACTTGACCAGAAGAGCGCGCGGAGGGAGTTAGCGCACGAATCTCATCTCGAATCTCGTGTGTAGACCGGCTGTGGCACGAGAGAAAGAGATGACTATGAGCTGGCGCGTGGCCCTCGAGCCCCTGGAAAATTTTTCAGCCGCCACGCGCCACAGAGCCCTCAGGGCTCATCAAAGTACCCGTGCAGCTGGCCTTTTTCAGTCCCAACAGCAACAAATTCACCTCCAGTAAACCCCTCCAGCCCGAATGCAGAACCGCGCCTGCCCCTATCGAACTCTTTCGCGAAAATCTCTCGACGAAACTAAATTTTTCGAATTCTCATCCTCCCGAGGCTCAAGAATTTTGATAATAAAATGTGGAATGAGTTTATATATAGGATGCCGGTATTCACGGGCATATTGGAAGGGGGTGGGGGCCCATGGGGCCTTATACCTGATGGGCGCACGGTGCGTTCATGCGGCGAACACCTGCCTCGCGCCCAACCGACAGGCTCTTGTATACGTACCCCCGTCCCTTTGTCCATTCGATGATATAAGCACCTGGACTCGCCAGTGGATTGCTTCAGTTAAGCTCCAAAGTTCCTCCAGTGAGGACCTATTCCCCCAAATTTTCACTCCCAAAAAACATTGACTTGAGCATTGCGTTGAGACAGTGTCATTAGCCTCGATAGAGGCACCTCCGTTGCGTCAAATTGATAACTCAATCACGAAACGTTAAAGATGTGTCTCAAGTGGCTGGTGTTGATGCTGTTGGCAAGTGCCCTTGGAGATAGTGAGGTTGATCTCGCGGATACTGTGAAGCTACTTCGTGAACAAGTGAATGCACTTATTGATCACAGGCAAGAGGATTACAATGCACTTGAGGAGAGTCTCAAAATAGCGATGGAGAAGAATACAGAGTTGACGGTTCTGAGGAATGAAGTTAAACTGTTGAGGTGAGAGCTCATTAATTCTTGAATATCTTGACTTACCGTTGAGGTAATTAATTGATGGTAATTTAGTCAATTTGCTCCTGATGAGACTTTGATATTAAACTCTGGCGGCGTGATTTAATCATCGGGATGATACACTTTGGAATGAACTTGGTGGTGAAATGAAATGTGACGATTGTATTTTCATAAATTACAGGAAGGAAGTGGGTTTGCTGCGCGGCGGAAGCGGCAACGAGGCGAAGAATGAACGCCTGAGGGTCAAATGGTTGGGCAGCGCTGTTACCGAGTTGAAGAATGAATTGGCTGAGGTATTGAGGGCAAGAAATGCCAGCGAGGAGCTTGCGGAGAGGGCCAGGATGAAGAGTGAAATTGCACTGCTGAGGGGCGATGTTGCACAAGTTGGAAGGGGCATAAGGGATCTTGGGGGACGACTAACGAGGATTGAGGCATCTCTTGGGACTATACGAGTGGATATCGTTGCGATTAAGGAGAGGGCTGGACAAGTTACGAGGAGTTGCGCTGATATAGCTAGTCAGGTGACTATTTCTCTTCGTTAAGATTTTTCCACTTGCCAGCACTTCTGCGCAATTAAAGCTAATTGTTTTGGATGGGTTTCAACGGATTTGTATCTGTTTCAAAGATGAGACATTTCACCTTTTTTCTTTTTCTGAGAAATTTAATGAAATTGACCAGAAGGAAATTATTAATTTTAGAGGGAAGATGGAAGATTAATTTTGTTATTATTTAGTTTAGTGAACTTGAGAACCCTCATAGCAAGGGGGAACAGATGTTTACAAAGAAAATGTAAAGGACATTGCGCGATTATAAAGCCAAATGGATTAACATAATAGAATTAAAAGTGCCTTCGAATTTCAGAGTTGGAAGTCTTACAAAAGGGCAGAAAAATAAAAGAATAATCCGGGGAATAATCTTACATCATCATTTTATCACAAAAATCACTCGGATTTACAATAAAATTTCCTCACGGATCTTCATCGCTTCATTCATAAAATAAAACAAAAAACAAAATGAAAGAAGATGAAATAAGAGGAATTTTCAAAAGCGAAAAATTCAATTTAGGGGATTTTTGAGGGTTTAAGGGTCAAACAATCATGTGAGAAAACTTTTTCATGTGTGCACATGTCATGAGAATATTTTTACCCCTCTAGATTCGCCTAAATCAAATCATTCGTTAAATTCAATTGAGGGCCTTTTCGAGGGTTTAAGGATCAAACAATCCCACAACCAAATTTTTTTCACGTTCACACATCTCATAAAAATACTAGCACACCCCTAGCCTCACCCAAACCGCACCTTCCCCTGGCGAACGTCTCTCGTATCAGCATCGCGAAGAGAAGCCAGTCAACAATAAAGAGAAATTTTGCTCCTCAATAAAAAAAAATATCTTCGTCTTACGGATGCATAATGTCCCCGTCCCCTATTTACATGTTTCGTTCATGCACCTGCGGGTCTCGTCCCCCGTAGCAGGCGGCTATCGTGTTGGAGGCAGCCGGCCGTTAATTTCAGTTTCTCGTTTTGGTGGCCAGCAGCTGCCGCAAAGTTGGCCAATCCCCACTTCTTTTTTGTCCGCCTCCACTGCGTTCCATTCTCAATGGCAGGTGGCACATTGCCTCTTCCCCCCTTTTTTACCTTCACCGTCCCCCCCAATCCACCACTCCCCAGGTCCCTCTCGGTACTGAAGTTGAATTAAACCTGGAGAACAGACGCAGGGGTGGCGTGTGTTACCTCACACGAGCCGCCAGGCAAAAATTCCCCTCTCCCCGCCCCTCGTCCGTCTCATTCTCTCCCATTTCCGACACACTCACCACCTGGTACCTCTTTATTTTCTGTTCTTTATACCTGGCTGGAACGTCGTTAAACCCGGGCTTAAGTACCTCTTAGTTCCAGTATTTTCCCCAAAAAACCCTGCCCTCATCATCGTCGAAATGATTTCATCAATTCAATCGACACTGTAATGGTTCAATTGTCCTTTGAATGTCCCGCGTCAATTTATCTGGACGAGGGAAAGAATTTATTAATTTCTCCAAATGTGGCGCTCGTGGTTTGGCGAGTCACTTCGCACCTTACTCAATTGAACTGGCTCTCTTGCACTGAGAGAAATTTCAATGGTAATTTCAACTACAAGGGAATTGTCAAAAAAATAATAGTTACGGTAACAATAAACGTTGTAGATTCAACTATTACATTAAAGTGAAAATTACCTCATAATGTTCATAACAGTATTTGACCGATTTAGTATTAGTATTTGATTTGATTTAATATTTGATCCGATGGTTAAGTTTTCAGAAAGATCGGTGGTGGGGCCCTCTGTCTTAACATTTACCTAAAGTTTATTGTTACTGTAAATATAATTTCTTTGACAATTCCCTTGCAGTTAAAATTACCATTGAAATTTTTCAATGGTGCACAGCCCTTTTACTCATGACCCTTTGTATTTGTCTATTTAATTGCATTTGGAAGCATTGAGCAATTACATTTATTTATCAATTCAGATAACAGTTTCTCCCATAAGATTTAAGGAATAAAATTTTTTATATCCAAATTGTAAGTACATAATATTGAAAATAAAAAATAAGAATATTGTCTCTGGAGACAAAAGTAGCAGAAACGAACTAGAATATTGTGCCCCCCTCATTTGAAGTATTCAAATAAATAATTATGGTAAATTATATAATGTTCAATTCATCTTACTTCACGAAATAAAATATTAATTACAACACATGTTTCTCTCTACAGTTGAGCACCGTTCAAATTGAGATGAAGTCATTGAAGTACGAGCCGCACGTAGAACCTAAAACCCATCACCTATCGCGCAATGAGATAATTGAGGACGCGGAGGAGCGGGAGTACAAGCGTGAGCATCACAGATCGTCGCGTCACAGTTTCTCGAGATCTTCGATTTTGAAGAAGATCGAGGAGAGACTGAACGGCCTGGAGCGCAAGATCTCGCTTGTCTCGAGGAAACGAGGGATGATCGAGAAGCGGGTGGTGTACGAGAGCCCAGAGATTCCCCTGGAATCCCTGAAGATCCTGAAGGAGGAGATGCTGATGAAACTCCTGAACGTCACCGATCGAGTGATTTCCATGGAGCAGCACCTGGCGGACTCGGATCAGGCGGCGCTGGGGTCTCTGGCAGCTTTGGAAGACAAAGTCAACAATAACCAGTCGGAACTGAAGAGGGAAGTGGCGAGGATCGACGTGAACGCTGCGCGGAAAAACGCGGAGATATCGCGGACACGAGAGGACCTGGGGAATTTGAGGAGGACGGTTCAAGCTCTGAGTGTCAGTGCGTCGAAGCTGCAGGAGAAGAGTGACGCTCAGCAGGAGAGCATATCGAACCTCGAGAGGAGGATGGAAGAGGGGACAGCACTCGATTCAGCTGTTGCCAGGGCGGAGAACATCACTCACGAACTGGAGCACGTTGAGGACGAGTACAGACTGATGGTGGATGCACTCCCTGGGAATTGTGACGCTAAGGACGGCTTGACGCTGCTGGGAAACGGCCAGGGAGGGCCTCTGCTGGTGTCCTGTCACGCTGGCTGGATCATGGTGGCCAGGAGGATGGACGGGATCGTGGATTTCGACAGGAGTTGGAGTGAATACGCGAGTGGTTTTGGGTCGCCTCTTAATGAATTCTGGGTGGGGAATGAGGCCCTGCACAGGCTGACTCGAGATAACTGCACGAAACTGAGGATCGAGTTGACGGATATTTATGGCATCAGGTGGACGGCTGAGTATGATCACTTTGCTGTGCTGTCGGAGGAGACTGGGTATCAGCTGCAGGTCGGGGGCTACTCTGGCAACGCCACTGACGCCTTTTCTTATCAGAATAATATGAAATTCAGCGCTAAGGACAGGGATATGGACATCAGCTCAGCTGATTGCGCTGCTAATTATCATGGGGGGTGGTGGTTCAGCCATTGTCAGCATGCTAATCTCAATGCCAAGTATTCTCTAGGATTGACTTGGTATCAGTCTGACAATAATGAGTGGATGGCTGTTACTGCATCCACTATGGCGATAAAGAAGAAGGATCATTGTGAGGGCAGGAGTTAATTTGTTGAAGTAGGAATTTATAGGTTTGGGGGGAGATTGTGAAGCCAAAGATTTCTAGGTGAATTTAGTAAGCACGAGTTATTGTAAAACATGTAAATACTCTGTACATTACACTCTGAATATGTGAATTAATGAAAAATAAAGAAGTTTTTATTATTTATATTCAACTTATTGAATGTTGAATTGAATTGAATTAACCATACTCTGGTCACCAAACGCGCCCCTGCGAGTTGGGTACCTCAGCGGGGATTCCCCGCCGTGTTATTTAGGCTTCAGCGTTGCCGAATTCACTCTACACTATCCGCGCGCGTTTAGCGAGCTTCCGGCAACAACGCCTCATGCGCAATTTCATTCAACAGAGGAGGAAATAATTCAGATCCAATCAATTAGCCCCTCATGTATAGATATTCCAAATTTTTATTTTTTTGCCTCCTAGACAATGATGTCACAACTCTGCTTTTCAATTGAAAACAGATATCATCTTTAGAGAGATTTGTCATGTTTAGAGACTCTAGCACGTCACTTCTCGACATACATCCACCAAAAATTTCGGAAATTCCCCGAGCATTTTTCAAAATTCATCTAAATTTCTTGAAATAGCTCCATCTCTCGCATAGAAAATTGAAAATCTAAGGCTCAACTTTCCCAGTCATAAACATCCTACGCTTCGTGCCAACAAATTTGTTATGTTCATAGCTATTACCATAATCCTCCGCCCTTTCATTATTCCCTCGTGATGACCGAGCGCCTCGATCCTCACCCGCCGTCGCCACTTGATTCAAACCGTTCGAACCGTTCACACAACGAGCAAAAAATAAGGAACTCATTATGTTTATTTTCAAGCAATTGAATTTTTTCAGATATTCGTGCTTCCTCCGAGCAGACGCACGCGAGTTCCGAGTGAGCGCTTGCTCTGGCAATCGCAGCCCGATAAAACATGTAAATACTCCGCACATTACACATGACACATGTCACCGAAACAATGAATTTCCATTATTCATCTCCGAGTAATTCAATTTATTCCAGAGTCTCAATCTTTATGAATTCTATTTATCGCATCCGGCGCATCATATCCCGGAACCGACAGCCGCTACCTTTGAATTACGGAGCATGAAGTCCGAGATAACCGCAAGGACGGAGTCCACTGTTGGAGGACGTAGACACTCAATGTAACATTCATATCCGAAGGAAATTGTAGGTTCAATGAAAGAGGCTTGAAATTACAGATATACAATGATATTTCGTGTGCAGTCCACGATAATAATTATCCTGGGTTCTGTTGTTTCTTCAATAGAACTGACTCACTGTGAGAGGAAAAGAAAAAAATTTTTACGAAGTTACAGTCGGGGATTGCAGCTGTTTCTTCATGCCTTCGGTGATTTTTTTATTCATCAGAGTCAGGGGTGAGTCATGACGTTGAGTGATTATGATACTTCGATCGATGGAATGGAATAGAATGCGGTTTATTTTATCCGGAGATTTTTAAATTCCCTAAGGGCTAATGTAATACATGAATTGTTTTTGCTTGTTACGATAGTTAAATATTAGACAATATTATAATTAATATTAGAGTCAAATATTCTCGGGGAAAAACGTATACCAAGTCGTCGAACAGAAAGACGTTTATCTAAGAATACCCAGTGATTTCAATATGAAATACTTTGATTGATGGAGAGACATATTCTTCGATAAAACAGTAAGTATAATTGATTATGGCATTTATTGACACAGTGATATCCGAAGAAAATTGCAAGTTCGAACGAAATTACCGATGTACTTTTTAGAAATTTTTTATGAAGTTCATATTTCAAAGAATTTCGTCATCAAAAATTCGCACTTCGATGAAAAAATGAGTGAAAAATGCAAATTTTTAGTTTACTCTCCCCGAAATTTTAATTGTTCTCGTACCACTGTACAACGATCCATCATTCGCGATCCACAATAATTATCCGGGATTCTGTTTTTTCTTCAATCGAACCGACTCACCCGGTTCGCCGGGACCGCATCGGAAACAAGAGAAAAAGGAAGTGGAAAAATTTCCACTGAGTCACGAACCAGGAATTTGCATCCTTCGGACAACCGCACTCGTTGAGTCTAAAATTGATTAAGGACATCACGTACTTTGGCAATTTTTTTTCCATTGAAATGCTTTTCTAGTTTTCTAGTGGAACACCAGAGCTTTCATTTCACGATGATTCAAAAAGTGAATTTTTTAAAATTACGAGCATTTCAACAAATAATCTATAAGTAATCAATTTTCCACCATAAAAATCATTTATTTCGAATCGTAACAAATTTATTCATATTCAGAATTTCACCAGAAATCGATTTCATGCCTAAAAAATAAGGTTTCAGAAAGTTTAAACAATTTCAATTATTCCTTTATAAACAACAAATGTTTAAAAAAATTTTCTCACGCATTTTAATTGACAAATTTGATGATTGAAAATGGTTGAATCCATCAGGGATCGGCATCAATCATTAGTTTTAGTAGTTTGGGTTGAAACTTGAAAACGATAAAATGAATGATAATTTAAAATAAATTTTTCATTGACAATGAATTGAATAATAAAAAATGTGGGATTGTAAATTGACTATTTGATTATTAAAATAGTCAATCCTTCAATTTCAATTACTGATTGATAAAATAAATCGGAATGTGAATATTCAATTGTTGATTAATTGAATAATAAAAAATTGACGAGTACTATTAACTATTGACTTCTTCAAAATGTAACTTTATTTAAAATTTAAATCAATTTTAATACCGTCGTCTGTACCGAACTGTGAAAGCTACTTGACCATCCTTAATTACCGAAAAAACAGAACCGATGAATTGAAATCCCGTAATCTCTCATCAACTGCGCTGCGCGAAATTAATATACCCGACTCCCGGAAAACTTTGAACTCGAGTGATTGGTAATCACGTTGATGATTGACAGTTTCTCCAGATGAACGCGATACAATACAACCAGCTGTCACGCTAATCCAATACTTTCCGCAATTGCACGTTCGAAAAAAGGTTACAGAACTCATTTGTTTGATTCGATGAAGATGCCGAAGGTGGGGAGGAGGTAGGGGGTAGATGCCGAGATGAGGAAGAGGGAAATGTTGAGCGGTTGGATGAGAAGTCTAGGAAAAGACCCGGAGATCTGTCGGTTGTTCAAGTGGTAGGAGAAAGAGGACATATGTCTCGTGGAATATACATCGAGTTCAGCGTCAGAGAGCAGTCGGTCAGTCTCAGTGGCAATTCCAACATCAAATTAAACGCGCGCTCCGAGATTCAAACTGTGATTGCATTCAAGTTGTCATTACAACATTTTAATCTGCATTTTCCGTCAGCCCCAGGGCCTTTTAACTCCAATAATTGAAGACAATTGATTCAATTGTTGTGCCGTGTCACTCATTTACTTATTTCCCGCGAAATGTTGAAGACTGCAGTGTAAACTAAGAGGTAAGAATAAAAAATTGCACTGAATTAAACTAAAACGTCAGCAGCACGAGTTCCTGTTTATTTTCTGACCTTGTGAAATCGATTAATAATCATGTAAAACTGGATTCTACGGACAAGCCATCGATTACAGTATAATAAGACTTTTCGTTTGAGCAATTATTGCACAATGAAGAGAGAAAAAAATGATAATTGGTGAATACCGCAGAGATTTTCACCGCAATGTAGCCGGGGGAATGCCTGCACAAAAAAGATTTGTCGGTTACTTTCACTCATTCGTGTGTAATGATAATGCAATAAGTGAAAATACCGGTTTACAAAGAACAAAAGATTTGGCCGAAAGTCGTTCGAGGTAATAACTGAATCATGGAGAAACGAGTCAACCTGTTTCTAACATTTATGAATAATTCATCAGTTGAATCATTTGTCCAGAAGTTTAATTGCCCATTTTTGCGAGTGATTATAGTCTCCAAAACAAATGCGACCTCAATGCCTGGCTCAGTCTTATTCATTGAGAATTCCTCTGTTGTCTTTTGCAAACGTTTCGCGATGATAATGCCGCCTCTTATCGGTGTTTCTCCGCTGTCCACTTCCCCTTCTATCGAGGGTGCACAACATGCAGATGACAACGTCATTAGAATAGGGAAACAATCAACTACGACAGTGAAGCGTTTTTCACTTCTCATTATTTTCTCATTCACTGGGATATTATGTTGTCCTTACGAACTATTGCATAAAAATTAATTGCAGGCAAAATTGCTTGTAATTTCTTGTTACCTCATGTTTGAAAAAAAGTGGTGAACCGATCATTACTGGGATTGAGGGAAAAAATTAGACGAGTCTGATTTTTACGAAATTATAGTCGCGGATTCCAGGAGTTTCTTCGTGTCTTTGGTGATTATTTCGAGTCATTGGAGGCAGAAGTAATGAGATTCAGTGATTACAATCGCAGAATTGATGAGAATAAGTTTTATGATATTCTGAGGTCTTGAAAGGTACAAAAATGTCTTCACTTATTATTAGAATTAAATTTTAATAATTCTGGGCACAATTCTGGACACAATTTAATTGACAAATTAAAAAATTGCTGTGAAAAATTATAAGTACATTTGCTTATTTAGTTATTCATTTGTTCATTTATTATTATTTATTTATTAGCCGAAGCCAATTACAAGACCGATAAATAGTAAGAGAACAATAAACGCATTGCGGTCGAGCAGCAAGCTGTCAAGTGCACAAGTTTATTTGATAAAATGTGTCAATTTTTTATTACCATTGGAGTCAGTAGAGGCTAATAACATTCAACGATTGCATACGAAACACATTGATTTATGAAAGGGCATATTCTTCGATG
Source organism: Diachasma alloeum (assembly GCF_001412515.2). Classification (NCBI taxonomy): domain Eukaryota; kingdom Metazoa; phylum Arthropoda; class Insecta; order Hymenoptera; family Braconidae; genus Diachasma; species Diachasma alloeum. The sequence continues at coordinate 727,029 of NW_021680912.1, forward strand.
AACCGTCAACTGTCATTGATTATGAAACAGAAAAAATCGTCCTCAAATTTTATTCAATAAAATCTATCAGTAAATCCTCACTCATTAGAGACAGCAGTGGTTCATAATATCCCCTGATTGCGATATAAAATATTTTGATTGATGAAGGGATTTTTTTCTAGGCAAATCAGCGTGTCATTGATATATTATAAACTCCGGAAATAAAGTTCTCATTGACATTGGATTCAGTAGCAGCTAGTAATGCCCCTTGATTAGAATATGAAAGACTTGATTGATGAGGAGGCATTTCTCATAGATAAATCAGCATGTGTCATTGATATATTATAGTTAACATCTTTGATTCGGTGAAATGTACCAAGTTCTCACCGCCGTTGGCGTCAGTAACGGCTAGTAATGCCCTGTGATTACAATATTAAATACTTTGATTGATAAATAGACATATTCCAAGATTATCAACTGTCATTTATCTATATCATGAAACAGGACAATTCAGAGTAGATCTATCATTGGGTAAAAAGTTGGATGCAAATTGGATTAAATTCTCTTACAGTGGCTATTACTGTTCGCACTAAAAAAATCGAGTGCATATGGTTATTCAATAATTTATAAATAAATCACTTCAATTCCCCCTGTCCCATTAGATTCTGCAGCGGATCATTATATCCAGTGATTATAAAGTTAATGTGAATTATTAACATTTTCTGATGACATTCTTGCAAACGCCACTAGTGCACATCTGTGTTATAGTGTAAAACAAAATTATCAAGTCCATATGTTAATTAGATAAGTTGTACTGAATCCCCATTGTTTTTAATTCACTGATTACATTGTAAAATTTTTTTAATCGACGAAGAGACATTTCTCGAAGAGTCAGTATCATTGTTGCATTGCATAACAAGAAAAAAAAATCGACCCCTCATCAGACATTGGCAGAATCATAAATTTTAAATTATTAAATTAGTCATGAATTAAATATTAATATTACCAATTATTTTATTAATCAATAATTGAGTTCGGGGTACTGACGATTATTTGGCTAATCGAACATGCCTTTCATGAAATGGAGAAAATACTTACTCAATCGTCAATTTACAATTCCATATTTTTAATTATTTAATTCATAGTCAATTGAAAATTGCAATTATCAATTAATATTAAAAAATATACAATAACTAATGATTGATGTCGATTCATGCTCCTCATATTTATTCCCTAAAATTCTCAATCTTGCATTAGATTCAGTAGCCGCCAATGATATTCGCTGATTACCATATGAAACCCTTTCATTGATGAAGCGACATATTCTCGGAAGAGCTACCACTGCACATCTGCGTTATATTCTAAAACAAAAGCTCATATCAAGCTCATATGATAATTGGCTAAACTATACTGAATCCCCATTGTTTTTAAAGTCATTATGAGTGAGTGACATTCACTGATTGCAGTGTAAAACATGTTTAATCGAATCGATGAAGAAATATTTCCAGAAGAGTCAGTATGATTGCTGCATTACACTGTAAAATAAAAACATCAAGCTCACCCATTCATTCGATAAGATGCACCAAATCTTCATTGTCTTCAAAGTCATTAGAGCGCAATCACGTGCCGTAAACCGCAAAAATGTGAAGCACTTTGTTTAACGAAATGCATCGAATCTCCTTTGTGACTCACAGCACCCACGAGTTGAACTTTGAACAAACACAACGCGCAAGAAAAAACTGTTTTATCAATTATCATCGTCATTTTTCTCATTATCAAGTGACCAAACACGATTTGATCTACTTTTCATGGTATGGATATGGGTAATGGCCTATTGCCCCGAGTGAACGTCACCAAAATGTCGCAGATCATGAGAGAAACCATCGCGAAAAACAATAACTCCCACAATTCGATAGCAAACGTGCAATATATCGACGATAAAACGTGCGAGATTTGACAATAAAATGAGAAAAGCCAATCCAACGGGAGATGAATAAAATAAAATGTGGGGTGTCGGTGCAAAAACCAGTTTAGAAGAATGTCGAGGAACAAAAACACCCAGAGGAGGAAAATTTTCCACGGAGCATTCTTATCCTTTCCTATAATGAAAGCAACAAAACCCCGGTTTCATCAAGGGCGGGCAGTGACTATCGGTGAAAGTCCGTTGTCCCTGGATGTTGGATTATATAGTCAAATGGATAACAATTCCCGAGATTTATATCGGGATTAATGGAATACTTGATCACGGTCAATATAGAGCTTGGAGGCAGCTGGTTATTTACGTGGGAAGATCATTTCTCTGATAATGAAGATAATTGAGTGACGAAGGTCAGTCCGAATCGCAAATGAAGTACTTCATCAGTTCAAATGATGAAGTTGTTCGTCATTTGTTGAAAAATTGTGAAATAAATCGAGATTGTTTAGAATTTTTTTTAATCGATGGCTTTCGATTTTAATATTTTTTCTGGGGAAATCCCTCCGCAGACATTTTAAGATTCTTCAAAATCCGCAGTGCGAGATTAAGAGGAAGTGTGAAGAGCGTGGAAAATGCCCAGGAATTTTTTAGAAAAAAAATATTGACAGGGTACGTTGTCAAAGCAAACAGAAATCTATTGACTTTTTACCATCAAATGTTGTTGGTCAATATTTTCGCGAAATCCGTGAGGAAAAGATACAGTTTTTTTATAGAAATTAGGAAGAAGCAGATGGAAATTTGAATAAATTCCCAAAAGAATTAATTGATTATTCAAAAATTGTAATAGAAATCAGTAAATTCTATTCATTTTTTCTTTGAAATAATTGTGCAACTAAAAATTACGTAATTTTGACATGCAACGAATAGAAAACACTGATGAAATTTCCAAGTTTTTGTGCTTGGATTTTGCAATAAAAAAATATATAAAAAAACTCGTAAAATAAAAATCTATTGTTTTATTGCGAGAAGACATCTGCCAAAACAAAGAAAATTATCAATAAATAATTTGAGTATTTACATTATTACGACATATAGCTATATTAACTAGTCTAGTAATTTTATAATATAAGCAATATAAATATGCTTTCCGTCATGAATATTATTTTGAACTGTTCACTTTATTAATTTCACTATTGTCCTTTATGTTTTTTAATTTGATCCCGTAATTGGCCGCATGCCGTTGGATCTGTACTGAGTAAAAATGAAAAATGAAAATGAGATTTCATTCGAAAAATTTTTTCAATCAATTTTTGCGTAACTGGAAAAGCTCAGCGTAAAAAAATCCGGACAAAGGCAGCTGAAAAGGTAAACACCCTGTGTTGTGGACTCTCGTGAAATGCATCGTGCGGGATGAACCGGAGTGGCGGAGTGAAAGGGGAGAATGAACAACAATGATATCGTAGCGGAAGAGTGGACTTTGGTACAGAGTGCGAGTCGCAACCTCTCACAATGGCCTTCGATCCGCCATCGATTGACAGAAAATTTATTTATCAATACTTATTTCGTGGTAATCTAATCTAATCGCAGGGCATCTTCCATGAGGAATTGTATCATCGAAACGCGGGAGATAGATAGGGCCCCCCTTTTACCCCAGAATTACCGGAAAAAGAGACATTTCATTTTGTTCAATCGCTTGTTGATTCACAGAGCATTGACCGTCACAGTGACTTCCACGTGTTGCATTGAAATCCTTTGTCATGGAGGTTCTGATGCACGAGGCCTCCACCGGGGTATCTCCGATTGCACAGGATAATGTGACTCCTGGGGAAATTTCAGCGCCGAAAATAGAGCGCGTGAGTGAGCAAAAAATTCAGAGGAACGGTTCCGCGGGGGGTTGGAAGGGGGAGTCGCAATTACTTGCCAAGGCTAAGGCTGATCATGAAGTCACGGATATTGTGTTTGAAAACATAAGCTACCGGGTTGGCTTAGGATTATTTCGAAAAGGTAAATCAATTTTTTTTCATTCAATTTAATTACTTCAGATACCTCGGAATCTGAGGGAGATACCGATATTTTTGTGATCATCTTTTTTGTTGCTTTTGGCTCGCTTCACAAAAAAGGTCAGTGTAAAAATTTTTCTATCTGCCTTAGATTTGGAGATATTCGTTGAATACTGAGCAATAGTCGAAAGCGAGTTGAACAATTTTAGCGATTCGCTAATGATTTATTTCTTGGATATTACAAAAGTATTGTTGTTCTTGCTATCACAAGATTTTTGCCATCGTTTCATGAATCTACCTTAGAAAGTAGTTTTTCTAAAGATTTTTCTTTATAGAAAATGTCCAATTGAAACTATTTCATGAATAATAATAAAAAAAAACTATTTCATGAAAAAAAAATAGTACAATTTCATCTTTCTGTGCAACTTTTTCTATTGAGGGATCTGAACATGGTATTTCTCACTTTATATTTCTTCTCTTTTCATTAAAAATAATCAAACAAAAAACTTGGTAAATTCAAGTAAAAAAATTTCTCCAGAGAACATCTCAATAGAATAAATTGCATTGAAAAAGCTAATTTTACTGATTTTTCTATAGAATAATTTCCATTCAAAATTTCTACTGAAAAAAAAAACGTGATAAACCAATTTTCCAATCAAATCGGCCGAAAACAAATAGAAAGTCCCATAGAAATCCAATAGTGTTCCTGTTTTCAATTAATTAAAAAACTTAATATCGTTAATGTGCAAATAACAACAGATTACAAGCAAATATTGCACGGTATACACGGACGACTCCCTGCAAGACAGCTGATTGCCATAATGGGCCCTTCCGGTGCCGGAAAATCCACCCTCCTCGACATTCTCTCCGGCTATCGTCTAACCGGCATCAGTGGTAATGTTTACGTTAATGGACAAACACGTGATCTAGATGCATTCAGAAGATCAAGTGCCTACATAACTCAGGACGATCGTCTTCAGCCCCTCCTCACTGTGATTGAAAATATGAGAGTCGCTGCTGATCTCAAACTTGGTACGAATATACCAAGACAGACCAAAGAACAAATTGTACGTTTGACTCGTTGACGCGTGACATTGAATTATCAATTTGTTTATCAGCTGTTATTCCGTGAATTTTAGATCAAAGAAATACTTGTTACACTGGGACTGTTCGATCATCAGGCAACAAGGGCGAGTAGATTGAGTGGTGGACAGCAAAAACGACTGTCAATTGCCCTTGAGTTGGTTAATAATCCAACTGTCATGTTCCTCGATGAACCCACCACGTGAGTATCTTCACACCGATGCAAATTCTTGTCATTTTTTTTCGATAAGTAATTGCACAACTTTTAATTAGTCTCAGCAGCTATCTTTCCACGCATGGAAAAACTTCATAGAAGAACATAACGAATTCGCTGGAAAATTCTGGTAGAATTTTAGTCAATTTTTTATTAGTTTTTGGCAGCTTGTATTCCAAAATTTGCTTATCTACTCGTTTTTTGTTAATAAGAATGTTCAACAGAACATATTCTATATAAAGAATCAATAGAATTCGATTTTTTTCTTCTGTTCAAATTCTTCAAGTTTTTTGTTTGATTTTTTTAATGAAAAGAGAAAAAAAAAGAGTCGAAAAAACTGTAAAAAAAATTGTATGAAAATTTCACAAATTCTTTCTGTAGAATATTTTTGATAGATTGGAAATTTTCTATAAAAAAATGTACGGTAAAGCTGAGAAATTCTACGATGGAATCAAAATCACTAGAAGTTCAATAGAAATCCGATACAATTTTAATTTCATTGATCATCTTAATAGAGAACTATTTGTTTATTTTTTGTTCTTATCGGCAGGGGATTAGATAGCTCCACGTGTATGCAAGTTGTCCAGTTGCTCAAGGTTCTCGCGAGACAAGGAAGAACGATTGTATGCACCATTCATCAGCCCAGCGCTTCGCTATTCCAGTTATTCGATCAAGTCAGTGGGATTTTATGCTGTTCAAAAATTTCTCCTGAATATTACGAAATTTCCATACATTATTAACTGAAAAATCATTTATTTTCTGCCACATTTAATGACATTGTAATTCCCAGGTCCATATAAAAAAAATCATTAGAAATTTGGACGAATCGGGCAACTATCTTTTCAATTTATCACATATCACATATCAATATGAATAAAGACCGATATAAATGTTTTTTTGGGCTCAAATGAAAGAGCGGGTCGAGAAATGGCGTGCAGAAGTCTTTAAAGATGACAAATCTCTCTAAAGATGATGTCTGTTTTCAATTGAAAAGCGCAATTGTGACAACATTTTCCAGTGGGTTCTAGGAGTCTCCCCTGGTTCAACACCATCTTTAGAGG
>NW_021680912.1:739035-783695 GCF_001412515.2 Diachasma alloeum
TTTTTGAGCTCAAATGAAAGAGCGGGTCGAGAAATGGCGTGCAGAAGTCTTTAAAGATGACAAATCTCTCTAAAGATGATGTCTGTTTTCAATTGAAAAGCGCAATTGTGACAACATTTTCCAGTGGGTTCACATTCACATATCAATAATTGTCTGACAGGAGAAACTAAATATCATTGAATTTCCAAAATTAATAAGCAATTTCAAGAATAAATTGACCACAAATCATTTTGATCTCAAACAGTGCAGAGAAATACAATTGAAAAAAAATCTATAAATTACAACAAATGCGAGAAACATGAGGCACACCTCATGACGTGAAAATTCTACCTTTTTTAATCCCCTGTGATTGATTGATTAGAATTGACATTTTGAATCCAATTTTCACAGTCACCGGTATAAAAATCGAATGCTTAACCCAGATTAAAACGAAAACCAATTGAAATTCAATTGCACGCTTGTCGTAGGTACTTGTTGTGGCCAACGGCTACTGCCTGTATCAAGGGGCCACTGATCAATTAGTACCCTATTTGGAGAGTGTTAAACTACCATGTCCGATATATCACAATCCAGCTGATTATGTTATTGAATTGGCCTGCGGTGAGCACGGTTACGATAAAATCGAAAACCTCGTTAATGCATCCGACAATGGGAGAAATTTACAGTGGTTCAATAATAAAGAGCGCTTTGTGTCGTCAATCGAGGTCGCTATTGATTCATCCAAAGGTGGAGAACAAACACCAGACGCGGATGAAAAAAGAGGTAAAAAAATTCATAGCGTTCGAGAATATGTTGATTAATTTTTTGCGGCACTTACGAACATACATTATTATTTGTATCACGCGAAACTGCTGGTGATTTTCAGGAAAATTTGATGAGGAGGAGAGTGAAAAAAGCAGTATATTAAAAAAGCTGCGCAAGAAGAAATCTCTGCAAGCTACGTCACAACTTCATCAGTTGAAAATATTGCTGCAACGAGGATTTATAAAAAGTAAAAGAGATACGGTGAGTGTGGTTATGATAAATAAATGTGAAAAAGCGGAAATCGTGAGATATTTATTCGAAATGGATTATCGACACTTTCCACTAAGAATGGTGATAACTCCTTGATTTTTTTTTTAGATGATTTCCCTCGTGCAAAGTACACTGAATACGAAAAGTCTAGCGTGTTTATTAGGAAATTGTATTGGATTGTTGTTCAATAGAGAATATTTAACAGAAAAAAATCAATGGATTCCTATCTTTTTGTACAAATAATTCTGTTGAGATTATACATATAGAAATTTTTCCGCTTAAATTTTCTAAGTCTTCTCATGAAAAAAATGCAAAAAAAACGGAAACGAATTTCAATATTTCCTAGTAAATGCTCTAGATTTTTTCTCTAATTTTTTTCTCCCCTGAACTTCGCTGGGAGAAAAAATAGATTATATTTTTTCCGGCCAACAGTTCGAATTTTTCTAGGGATATATCTGATGATCACGAAAGGAATTTAATTTTTGTGAAAGACGTTAATTTCAGTGTTGATTAATGAATTCGCTTCTCATTCATAAAAATTCCCATAAAAATAAAAATTTCAATAATTGCGTTCAATCGAATTTCAGACTTTAACATATCTAAGATTGCTGGTTAATATTTTCACGGGCATAATGCTCGGAACACTGTTCATCGGTGCTGGTAATCAGGGACACCGAGTTCTGGAAAATTATAATCTACTTTTTGCTATTCTAATGCATCACATGATGACATCCATGATGTTAACAGTTCTTACATGTGAGTAAACGACTCTTGACAATTTATTATTTCAATCAAGTATTCAAGTAATCATATTATGAATATCATTGAAAATCCCGTCGCAATGAATTCTCATCTTTCTTCGGGCAGTTCCGTCGGAGATGAACATTTTGAAGAAAGAACATTTCAACAGATGGTACAGTCTCAAAATGTTCTACGTATCGGTGACTATCATCGATATACCCGTTGCTGTGATATGCTGTGCAGCATTTTCGGGCATCATCTATGTTATGTCTGCACAGCCCATGGAGTGGAGCAGATTTTCAATGTTCTTCACAATTAGCATGCTCGTTGTTTTTACTGCTCAGAGCTTTGGTCTCGTCATCGGAGCTGTCTTCAGTGTTGTGGTGAGTGGAAATCATCGTGTCGATTTATTAAACGAAATTAATTGCGTGATGATATTTTCTTTGGATAATTCATTTGACCGTCGATGCTCATTACACGTGAGAACAAATTCCATAGAATAACCTGGCGAAATCGAATTTAATAGAATTTAATTTTTGTGCACAATTTATTCTATTGAGATATTTTTTAGAAATTCGTCGGCTTGAAACTTTCAAATTTGTATGATTTTTTTTCAATGAAAGGTGATGTAAAATGGAGTGACTAATACTGGGAAAATTCATGTCGAGAAATTTCTATAATAAATTAATGTCTTGATGCGGTATTCTTCAATAGGAATGTTCAATGGAAAATATTCTACAGAAAAAATCAATAGAATTTGATGTTTCTATGCAATTTATTCTATTTATTTCTCTTATTCTATAGAAATTCTTCGGTTTAAATTTTCCAAGTTTCTTTATTCGCGTTTTAAAAATTATGAAGAGAGGAGAAAAAAGAGTAAAAAAATGGAATATTTATTGAGTAATTCCCATAGAAAATGTCTCAAAAGAAAAATTAGTAAAAATGACAAAATTCTGCAGATTTTTTAAAATGAATTTGGAATTCCCTCAAAACGATTATGCCACGTAATACGGGGATTCAATTATCGTTGTTTTTTCCGTCAAATGATCGATTTTTTTCATTCAGAACGGGACATTCTTGGCGCCGACCCTCTCAGTCCCGATGATGATGTTCGCTGGTTTCGGGGTCAACTTGCGTGACCTCCCGGGGTATTTGAGGCCCGGAAGTTACCTGAGTTACTTGCGATACGGCCTAGAAGGCTACATTCACGCGATTTACGGAGAAAATCGCGACACCCTGGATTGCGCGAAGACGGAGGAGTACTGCCATTACAAGTATCCAAAGAAGTTTCTGAATGAAATTGTGGCCATGGCGCCCGATCAATTTTGGAACGATGTCTTTGGACTGACTGTTCTGCTACTAGTGTTGAGGATAAGTTCCTACTTCCTGCTGAGATGGAAGCTGCAGTCTGCACGATAATGAATTAACCACTTCGATAATTAATGAGTGAAATGCCTAGGAATATTTCTGTTGTGAACGAGAGTAAAGAAATTCTTGGCGTTGCATGCGGCGCAATTTTTTAACTATTTTTTTACGAAAAATAGTCATGTTCAGTAACTCGTTACTGACAGTTACAGGCGACTGTGGGGTGCAAATTATTTTATTATTGTTGATAATGGTGGACTGTGACACTCAAGGAACTTCCCTGTCGAGTAAGAATTAGGATTAATGTGCACTGAGAATATTGTAAATGAGAATAATAAATAGTGGTATTTTTTTCACTTGTGTGACCTTCTATGCATTAACATTCGTCTATTTTTACTTGGATATGTCATGATGGAGGGAAAACTTGATTGACGATTGAGGAATATGTTCGAAGGTCGGTGACAGGGATTTTGTATTGGTTTTTCATAGATGAAGTCTTGATGAATGAAACCGTCGAGTTTTTATTTCCGAAAAAATCGTGACAACTTCTGGGACCACGATAAAATGACACTGCCACGTAATCATCATTTCCATTTATTCGTATTACAAAATAAAAATATTACAGCGTAAAACCACAGGTACAAAATGTATTCATGTAATAAATAAAAATATCAACACCATTTGAGGAAATAAAAATCACGTGGAAAAATAATATCTTCACCTATTTCATTGAGCATTAACCGGGAATGTAATATCAGGTGTAGGAAAGTGGTAGAACGAGATAGCCTAATTCAACATGAATTCGTCATAAGGGCCCCTTCGAATCTAACGGAAATGAAACGAATATAACGAAAACGAATCTACCGGAATTCCCTTGGGGATCTTGGTTATGAAGTGAAGCGGAAAACAATTTCTTCATTATACAAATTTTGTTGAAAGTCAATAGATTTTGATCTTCTCAAATGATTACTTATACTTTTGAGATTTTTCCAATAGAAAATTCGTGACCTCAATTTTACAAACTTGTTTTGCTGCATTTTTTCCCGTTTCTCATTCCCAAATATAAGAAAGCACTGAAAAATTCTCCTTCATTAAACATTTAAAAATTTTCTAGCGAATTCGCTAGATTTTTTAATGAAAATTTTTCGTACTTGCAGCAATAAATTATATGTCGTTTACTCCATCCAGGTTTCCTGACGTCATAAAAATCCCCACGATTTATTGTCTCATCTGTTATGATTCTCTGATCTCGTTTTACCCCTTAACTACCGAATTATTATTCAGACGGAATTAAAAATTCCCTCCTACATTGACCTAGTACTCTTCCACCTCAGCACCCCATAAATACATAAATGCAAAAGCGCTATCCAACTGACGAGTGCATAAACCGTAGACGAGAATTCTAAGGACGGCATGTCCATGTGTCTGAGGATTTTATTCGGAGCCCTTAAAATGCAGAATTCCTCAGGGCACGGCAAGGCCCCTCGGTCCCCTCCGTAAACCGCCAGCATGAGTCCCTCAAACGAATACCTAAAGTAGCTCAAGAAGCTGATGGGCGTCATGTAAGACGGGACTTCCCCCAGTTTTAGGAAAAATCCCGAGAAAAGGCACATCGGTATGTTCAGCGCAGGCACAAGGAACGTTCCGGCCTAGGGAAAAAATTTAATGTATCCAGGGACAACACGGCATACAAGAATTAAGGGATAACAGAAGGCCAACGTTTCCTCGAAATTTTCAAACAAATTTCCTGCTCAAAGTTGTTTGTATTTTTCGAACCCAAAGCCCATTGACCCTCATCATCGCCTCCTGGAGATTAATGCGCTTTGATTTGTAGAAATATCGACAACTTTGGGCAGGAAATTTATTGAAAAATTTGGCATTTGGCCGCATTCTGTTACCCCTTAAAAAGAGTTAATGGATCAGTTACATGAGTGTGCACTGCAGCTCCAGTCAGCATTCCGAAGGATTGCGCGAGTATACACAGGAGAAAGCAGATCAACCAGCTCTTCATAAACCTGTCGCACTCCACTGGTTGTCCGGTCATACAGTAAGCTATTACCAGAAAGAATGTAGGACAGAGAGTCTAGAATTCGCAAGTAATCCAATACAATTTCAGGTGAATTATGGAACATTGAGAGTTACGTTTAGAAGAAAAAAGGGTAAAATGGAGAGGTTTCAATCTTCAATAATTTTGGATCAATCTTCAATGATTTTGGAATCAACGATTGAGAAATAAACAAATAGATGAAATCCAACGTTTTTCAAATTTTTCCGATGGTTTTTCCGGGCTTCAAAGTGATTCATTTGAAGTAGCTCCTTATTTTTTAATTAAAAGATTTTTAAAAACTGCACATAAACACCGAAAACTCGATTCGAAATCGTAATCTTTCTTTCGCCATTTAATTGCCGTTTTCGATTTTATAAATAAAAATGTTAAAAAAACATTATTTGACCCACAGTTTTTCAAGATCTTCTATATCTCCAGGCAAATAAAATATTAGAATCGGATTTTTGTAATAAAAATGTCGCACTGGAATTTTTCTAGAGAATTTCTCTCCGTGTAGAGCTACTTTAAATCACATCATTTAAGGACATCCATCTGCATTTGCAAACACTAAAAATATGCAAATGTGTGCATTTGTAATCACTAGATATTCAAGATTTACGATTGACCATTTCACCTCATCTTCCCCTAATTCATCAAAGAATTATTTAAACCTGTAGAGGAAGATCTGTTAGGACCTTTGTGACGTGATAAGTCCCCAAGCCATACCAATTATTCATGTGCTCCCTTGCGAAGACCTCTGCTTCAATCGGAACTAAAAATAGTTAATCAATCAGAGTCGAAAATACATCGCATTCTTATTAGGTTAATTACTACCGCTCGGGTCTCACACGAGGAAGAGAATTCTCGTGATTGTGAATGAATACATGTTAATCTTCATTTTAAATTGTTTTTTTTTTCGGTCTTATCGGGAGAATGAGATAGCTTCACGCATGGAATAATGCGGATTTTTTCACTCCAATTTGGACTCACACATCTGCACTGACGGCATTGCATTGCTGAAGAAGAGGAAGAGGAGGAAGAAGAAGAGACAGGCAATGTTGCTGGGGACTTTACTGGCGTCACCACCGAATTTGTAGAATACCAATCCCATGAATATGCCGACTAGTATGTGGGCAGTTAGTCTCAGTTTTGTCAAGGTCTAGAAAACATGCAAAGATTTAATTATCAATTTTGTTATGATTCTGCGCTCGTGGGAATTTATTCGGTTTGTGAATATGTAATTTACGAAAAAATTGAAGGGGAAATCGAAGCGCATTTGATGGAAGTTTAATTGGAATTCTGTTGAAATCCAATGGATATTCTATTATTTTTTCAATCTACGAGAATTAGAAATTCCGTAGCCTTTCTGATTTTTTATTATTAAAATATTTAACAGAAATAGATTTCGACTTTTCTATCCAATTTTTTCTTAATAAAAATCCCAGAGTCTAAATTTTCTATTTTTTTCCCTCAAATTTTACAATGCAAGATAAAAAAATTGGGTGAAGAAAAGAGAATAAAAAAATCGAAATCGATTTTAAACTATTTTCTATCATTTCGGGGAGCAGATTCTGAATTTTTAATAGAAATTGAAAATAAACTAATAGAATTCCCAAAGAACAGTGCTAGGATTTCCTAGTGAGATTTCTAGAAGGGATGAATCATTTTGTCATGAATAATTGAGAAATATTGAATAAAATAATCAATAGGAAGTAATTAATACTGTGGAGACATGGATTACATTGTCTCGTAGAATACACTTCGTCGACCTCCAAATCAGCATTCGGAATTCATTGAACCATTTATCACATTTTTGCTTCAGACATCTTCCAGTATTTTTCGTTATCACGCGTCTCCCAGCGTCCTCTTGTCCGTTGAACACAGGTACAAAGGATTTATTTGATACTACTTGGAACTTCTCACTGTAGTTTCTCAAATTATCTAAGTCACCTCCGTGCTGACCAGTGATTACCTCAATCACTGCAAGTACAAATCGTTTAATATCTAGAACCATCTCTTTTTATTGTAAACTGTAGGGGAGGGTGGGGTAAAATGGTTACTTTTGACTTTTTTTGAAATGCTCATGGCGTGTTGAATTGTTCATGAAATGGAATAATTTAATTTCTCAATTGGAAGAACAATTATTCCCCTTTGTGATGAGCTTAGACTGAGCGCAATTGATAAATCAGTTTCTGAGTTATGAATATTCTTATCAAAGTCAGAAGTGTCCATTTTATCTCACCCTCCCCTACTATTAAAAAAGCGCTACGCTTAAAAATTATTGCCTTCATGTCTAAATTATTAAAATAAATTGTAGAGGTCATGAAGGCCGCATAAAAACACATATTTGAGTTAAAAATACAGGTGAATCCGAAAGTTTCAAGTAGAAATTTGGCGAAAATTTTCAAATTTACTTAATTTTTCAATTCAGTACGAATATTCAGCATCAGAATGACACAACTTTTCAGTTCATTAAAAATTCCAAGAAATGTTCAGGCGAATTTTCCCTATTTTCACGGAATAATTGAACTGAATTTTGAAGTTTCCATTGATTTTATCATGATTTAATGAACAGATCAATTGTGTATGTGACTCATGCTTCATAACATCATGACATTCTTGAATTTGCAATTGAATATGAATATTCACTATCAAAGTGACCTGAATGCTCGATTAATTTGAAATTCAAGAATATATTCACGCGAATGTTCCTAATTTTTACCCACTTGCCCTGATTTCTTTTGATTTCTTTATCAAATTAGCAACTAATTGAGAATTCCAGGGAAATTAACCGCATATTTTTCATGTATAGTCCCTCCCCTCTGCAAATGTTAATTACCAAACTCAGAGATATTGTAGAACGGGGGACAGGAGAACCCCGCCTCCCCGAAGGTTTCCACAATTTTACTCGCTGGCCCGCAGTACAAGTCCCTTCCCTCAGCAAGAACGAGCATCTCGTCAAAATGAGTCATCATTTGACTGCTCGGCTGATGAACAGAACAAATAACAGTGCAGCCGGACTGCGCAATGTTCTTGAGTAAAATGATAACTTGTAGAGAGGCAGCACTGTCCAGTCCACTTGTTGGTTCATCCAGCACGAGCACTCGAGGATTAACAACAATTTCCACGCCAATTGAGAGACGTTTTTTTTCACCACCACTCAAATTTCCGGTCATTGTACTGAGGCAGTTCTGGAGACCCAATGTGCTCGCTACCCTCATTACCTTCCAAGAGAAAAATTAAATATTATTTCATCAGCCGAATGATAATTGCGGAGTGACGTCAAATTATTTACGAATATGTCTTGAAGTCGGGGATTATGGGACATTTCCTCAACGCTTTTTTCATTGAACTGACCACGTGAGGAGAAATTAAGGCAATTCAAGCTTCTTTTACAATTTGGTACAGACCACGCAATATATTCAACCCTTTTTAATCATCAAATTTGTCAGTTAAGTTGCGTGAGAAAAATTTGAATGAAATAGTGAATATTGAGCGTCATTCAAATTACATGTTGCAGAGAATTATTATTTTTTAAAAGCATTTGTTGTTCATAAATAAATAATGATTTTTATACTGAAAAATTGACTGTTTATAAATTATATAAAATACGCGTAATTTCCAAAAATTGAAATTTTTGAATTGTTCATTAATGATTTCCAAAAGTAAATTTTCCAGTTTTTTCAGATTTTTAAAATGTATTCTGATGATTCGATATCAAGATTCAAATTCAGGCCTGCAAAGTTTAAATAATAAAATAATTGTAAAATTTCCGGAAACATAGGGTCAAATGGGGCTCAAATGAAAGCTCTGATGTTCGCCAAAGTATTTGAATATCCTTAATTCAAAAATCTCACAAGCGAAACCGTAGAATCGCTGTAGTCTTAGGCCTCCCGTTCTCATTCAACTGTTCAATTAATAAATTCAGCAAAAAATGTTCGAATAATAGCGATTGATAAAACCGCCCTGAATATACAGGCAAAAGTAATCGTCGCGCACTGGAATTGATCATATCTTAGACACAAGAAAATGATTAATGTTCAACACGCTGGCGATTTCATATTCCACAGTTTATCTCTCACACGGCGTTCGAATTGAAAAACTGGACAGAAAAATGTGCAGCAGAAAAAAACAATAGGCTCTGAGTTTTCTGAATAATTCACTCTGTTGAGACTTCTTCTTTAGAAATATCCCAGAATAAATTTCTCAAGTTTTTCCCATGGAGCAAAGAAAAAATTGTGGGAGGGATTGGAAAAATTAATGCTTGCTTCGCTGTTGGAAGTCGGTCAAGTCCTTATTCAAATTATCAACTAATGAATTCAATAAAAACCTTTCGAACAATAGCAATTGGTGTAAGCAAATCTATGCGCAAGAGACATCATCAAACCTCTTGTGGCACGATATTACATCATTTTCGAGTATCACAATATGACGTGACATGATTTATAAACTGAGATATCACTGAATTCTTCATGCACTTCCCTTATTCAGCGATAACTAAATTGTGTAATTTTCAGTCACAACATTTTCCTACCAAACATTTTAATAGAAAAATAAATCGAACGCATTAATTGAAAAAATTTCGCTCTATTTAAAAAAAAATTATCTCCAAATAAAATTGATTCATTCTGTCATCTCACTTCACACAGGGAGAAATATTTTTCAAATAAGTTGACCTCTGCGTCGAAATTTCCATCAAAACTAAAAATGTTTGCAACTAATTTTAATCAAATTTCCCTCCGTGCACTGCAGAAAAAAACAACTCCCCCATATTCACAAGCCAATTTACCAAAGCGTTGATTTTCTTTTCATCAGATCCCGGAACTTTCAGCTTAGCAGCAAAATAAAGTGTTTCTCTAGTAGTAAGCAAAGGTAGCAGTTCGAATTCTTGCGGAATATAGCAGGCCAATTTTCTGAGCGTATCAGCTGTAGACATACTGCCGTTGATAGCAACGTGCCCTCTGACTCCCTCTTTTCTGCCCCTCAGTCCACAGAGGATACTTAACAAACTGGTTTTTCCAGCTCCTGAAGGCCCGATCAGCACATTCAAACAACTCCCACGGAAATATCCATCTATTCCCAGCAGCACCTCTTTCCCTCCTTTACCTGGGTATTGAAATAACGCTAACAAAATAATTACTTATATCGTTGAATTATTCAACTAATCACGCAGTTTTCAGTGTAATTTCAACAGTGATTATTTTTGCTTTTGTTCGTTCAAATTTAAATTTTGGATTTTTTGTGTTGAAAAAAGTCCGATAATGCAATCGTTCGCTAATGAATGGACGGAGTTGAATTTTGAATTAAACCTTTTTTGTCCTATCGATCGTCATTAATTAAAAATTAATTCATCTATCAGTTATTTAATTTTCAAATTTTTTCGAAAATCGGTTGTCGCACGATAACTAAAAAAATGATCTAAATTGATTGAATGGTGGCTTAACAAATTTGTTTGGATGTCTTTTAGACCGAGTTCAAAGATGAAGACGATAGCAATAATCGTTATTTTGATTTATTTGAAAATTTCCAAAATTTTGTATTTTTTGAAAATAAGAATTCCGGGGATAACTGAATATCATGCTTCAAATGAATTCAATCATAACTTAAAATGTTTGTTTTAAATTCATTCAGGTATGTATAAATAACATTTTTCTACTAACATTTTATCGCAGGGCTGAGGGGAGAGATAGAACTGCAAAAAACAATCGGTTGTACAGAACAAAGTCACAATAACTAAATGAAAAAATTAGTTAAACAGAAATCTTATTCAATTTAATAGAATGAAATAAATAATTATCCATCACAGAAGGAAATGATGTGCAAAATAATCATTCGGAAGCATATTGCTAATTAATTAGCAAAAATAACTACACCATATCCAATACAAGAGTAACTTCCCACTTGTTTACAACCGAATTTACGAAGTTGACGAAGATGACTTGCCTCTGGCCTTCGGACGGATTGAGTATGAGAGGTCATTGAAACTAATTGTTATGTTCGATTCAGACTTTGGGAGGACTTCAGCCGGAATCTCCGGATCATCCGATTTCGTTAAAAATGTTTTCACCGCTGGACCCCTCATGAGACTGTCGTCCTCGCCGATGTCGTATTCACCACCCATTGCACCAATTAATCATTCAAATCTAGTGGACGCCAAGATAATTGGACAATTGATACTGCTATCAGGGTATCCTTCAGCAAGTGTTTAATATCAGGAGATAGTAATTTTATTCCATGCTTGCACTGCGTGGCTACACGATAAGCCTGCACTTTGAATTTTCCGTATTATTCTTTCCTGTTACATTTATCTTTCGCGAGTTATCTCGAGGCTCAGAATTAAACTCCATTCGAGACAAGATTCGAGTGGAGACTGTGGAGCGCCCGGAGTCTCTTGCTGAAGCGAACAACATTGAAAACGAGTGAGAACGGTCTGACCCCTTCTGTGACCACTAGACGAACGGAGAATGCCACGTGGAGAGAGATAGTGAGTCGCGGGAGAAGTGCCGAGACTGAGAGGACTAGCCTAATCGGGAGACAAAGGAGGTGTTTTCGAGATACTGGATCGCACTTATGATATTGAATGTTAAAGTCATAGGGAATCATGATCTCATGCGCATGAAATTACGTTTTTTACTGAAGGATTTTGATGTTTCTATACGACTCGTTATTTCGATATTGACTTCAAAGGAATTTCTTGTCGCGAATTTTTTACGAGAGAGAAAAACATGCAGTGGAATGAACGTGGGGAATTTCTATGGAAAATAGATTGCTAGAATATTCGTATAGAAAAACGGAAATCGATTGAGTTTCGCTGTAGATTCTTCAACCATTTTCAATCATCAAATTAGTCATTTAAGTTATGTGAGAAAAATTTCATAAAAATCATGAATGAATTGCACAGAATTATAATTTTTTTAAACATTCGTTGTTTATTTGTTAATAAACAACGAATGTTGAGTAAAATTGCTTAAACTTTAGGAAACAATTTTTTTTAGCATGAAATCGATTTCTGGTAAAATTCTGCGTATGAATAAGTTTGTTACGATAGTGGAAAATTGATTGTTTATAAATTATTTATGGAAAACGTTCATAATTGTCAAAATGATAATTTTTAAATTATTTCATTAATTTTCCTCCAAAAGTAAACTCTAATTTTTTTTACAGATTTTAAAAATGTTTTCTAAGTATTCAATATCGAGATTCAAATTCAGACCTGCAAGTTTAAATAATAAAATTACTGTAAAATGTCCGGAAACTGTGAAATGTCCGGATAAAATGGGGATCAAATGAAAGTTCTGATGTTCGACTAGTATAAAAGCATTTCACTGAAAAAAAAAATACCCGACGTACTTGGACATTAAAATGACTAAAAATTACTTATTTTCATCATTCCAAAGCGTTTTCAATTTTAAATACCCCTATTGCGTAGTTACCCAGAGGTGTATATCCTACCTCATGTGGATAGCCTATTGCGCTCACTCGTGCGCGGAATTATCAAGTAGAAAGCTCTCAGATATGTACTCACGGTGTTGCAACGCTCCTCAGAAAGAAGGAATATGAAAGGTGAATTCAGCTCGATAAAAAATTAAAAACTACCGCTGAGGTATAAAAATTTATTTGGCAGAATAGATTTTTCCATAAAAATTTTTCTTATGGCAACGTACAAAAACTACAATTTCCAAGAGGTTTTCAAAAATTATTTATCGTCGATGATCCCAAGAATTACTTTCACTTGGAAATTTCGTTTTGACTAGATTTCTGCTGCTCATGTTCTCGCGTTATTTCTTCGAGACAAAATGGAATATATCTCCTTACGTTTATTTTAGTCTTATGGAATTTATTGTCCATCTTTAAAGTATTTTCTTCAGTTTTAATCGAAGACAACCGTAGGCGATCAAGTCAAGAATTAGGTAGAGAATAACTAGAACGATCATGGGCATCCAGTACTCCGCGGATTTCATTCCAAAATCCATTAGTAATTTGCTGGGATAAGTGTAATGGCAGTAAATTTCGTTGCAAGGCATCTTGGATCGGCCGAATCTACAGGGAAAAAAATGAAAAACAACTAAATAAAAAATGGAAAGAAAAAAAACACTACTTTAGTCATCTTTCGGTGGTTACGAGGATCTATTTGAATAATGCGCTGTTCCATTGCACTAAATATTCAAGACTCACCCGTACATTGAGGCCATGGCAGCTTGAAACCCATATTTCAAGAATGAACCGTGGAAGAGCCATTGTAGATACCACGGGGCATCAGTCAAGTGCACCAAAAAACCACTAAATAACACGAATGGCATGATGAAGAAAGGGCCGAATATAACTCCGTACTAAAAACAAATCATTGAAGATCATCCCCATTAATTGATAAATCCTTCTTCAAAACCAATATTTGATATTAATTTTTTGTCAATTTTCAAACAGAAAACGTTGAAGTTTAGCAAAAAAATCAATAGATTTTTATCCTTTTCCGTGTGAATTTTCTGATACAAATTTCTGACATTAAAAAAAAATTACATTACCGCTGAAATTTAATGACATTTCGTGAATATATCCTCAAATTTCCAATTAATTAATAATAAGTCGTGAAGTTTCCTTTTAAAGTTTAGTTGAATTTTAGTTGAAACTTGTAATTTCATAATTTTTTCCAATAGTCTTACATTGTTCCAATAGCAAACTTCAACAGAGAAGTTCTCACGAGAAGAACAAGAAAGTAGCGTGAAAAAAATTAAATTTATGCCGAAAATTTCAATGCGAAATACGCGGATAAAATACGTTTTATAAAAGGATAAAAATCAATTAAATTCCATTGATTATTTCCATTGATAAATTATTTTTATCACATTATTGTACCTTTATACTAAAAACAATTCCACAAATAAGTCCGATAAGTTGAGCTACGAGTGAAACCGCAATGTAACACGTCAAGAGAAGTAGAAACCTCTTGCCCTCGGCAATCTGTCCAGTCATGAGATACAGAATCAACATATATAATGACACAGCTGTGATCTGAATTGGTAGATCCGCCAATTTGTTCGCCAAGTAGAAAGAGCGCAGTTTGTACCATCGATTGAAGTGCTCTCGCACGACGATTGGCAGTATGAGGGGAACTGAAGCAGATAAGAGCACGAATGCACTAATTGTCACGTCTTAACTGAAATTCCTGCTGAAAATTGTGGAAATACTATTACAAGTTATTAACGTCGCGCTGAACGCACTGAACATCACAAACATGAGGCTCATAAATAGTAGGCCAGAGTTATTGCGAGCCTCCTCGGCATCCTCACCGATGTTGTAAAATACCGATCCTTTGAAAATTGCTATTAGGCAATGCATGCTGAGTCTCGTAAACGTGAGAATCTGAAAAGATAACATCGGTAATGATTTCTCTACTTCTGACTTCTTTTATTCTTCCATGCAATGTACGTATGAAAATACACGTATGAAAATATTTCATAGAGATGGGAATAATTTTTTTTTCAAGTTACGTAATTTTTAATGGATTTTTGGGTAGAAAAAAAATTAACAGATTTTCATTCTTGAATAATAATTTTAGTGCATGCATCTATAATTATTTTTTCTTAAAATTAATAAGTGGTGAAGAAAATGCAGCTAAAAGAAATTGTGGAATTTATTTTCAATTGTTTTTATAGAGGTAAAATTAGAATCTATTGACTTTCTTCTGTGGGACAGTCTCAATAGAATTGAATATCTCCATACGTCCAGTGAGAGAAAAATATCCTAATATGCAGATTATATTTAATTGAGAGAAGTAAATTATTGTCAATGGCTTAAATCTCAGAATGTTGCCCGGAACTTGAATAAAGTCTCATTTGTGACTGTCGTTGCGCGTTACATCATGAATAAATTACGTATAGAAATTTAAGTTAACCCTAAGTTTCCGGACATTTTACAATGATTTTGTTATTTAAACTTTGCAGGTCTGAATTTGAATCTCGATATTGAACTGTTAGAAAAAATTTTTTAAATCTGAAAAAAATGAGAAAGTTTACTTTTCGCGGAAAACTGACGAAATAATTAAAAAATTGCAATTAATTGAGAAATCATGAAAAATGTTTGAATCTCTAGTGAGGTCTGCACCAAACTCTAAAAAATACTGTGATACCCCTAAAGGATCGACGAAATAGTATTTTTCTGTCGTTATGGGGTTTTTACTCGTGGGGAGTTGGTGGGCCGAGCCGCAGGCGAGGCCTGCCAACCCCGCGAGCATAAAACCCCATAAAAACAGCCCGGCGAGCATTTTTCCATAGTGATTTTCACTTGTACGAGTTTGGGGAAGAGCTAATACCAATTCTCGAACGAGGAAAAGCGAAGAGCAGACGAAAAACTTCTCCCAAGTAAACATTTTTCAGACATTAAAATTTTTCTTCTCACTCTACGAAATCATTGTCAATAGTAAATTGAATAGATTACCCTATCCCTAGAAAGTTTGATGAAATTTCTCCTGAAAAGCACGCCCAACTGTCTCGGAAATCCAGTGGCATAATACCCAGAATTCGATCTATTGTCATCCACACCATCGCCATCGTAAAGTTCCATATTGAGTCCATCGCCGAAGGACCAATGAATTTTAGTCTCCGACGGTGACCTCCAGGCATTACTCTTCCCATTATCAATGGACTGGCTGAGGGTTTTATTGTAATCACCATAATCTCCATTGCATATCTCCATCACTGAGCCAATGAAAGCGAAAAATTAACTGAAATTCACCGCAATTCGAGGGAAAAACGTGTCAAGGTGATCAATGTAATGGACTCACAGAAATCAGCTGGATTGTAGTGAGTCGGACACTGGAGACCATGGTCAGACAGATAGGGTATCAGATTTCTTGTACCACCTGTGTAAATACACGAGCCATCAACGAGTACGTGTAAATGATCGATCATGTCGAGGAGCGTTGCACTAGGTTGGTGTATCGTTATAATTACCGTGCGTGGTCCTTCACGTGCCAATGCCTTCAATAAATTGAGACACTGCTTAGATGCAACACTATCGAGGCCACTGTGTCAACAAGAGCAAGAGCAAATGAGAGAAAAGAAAATGGTAAATGCGCGGAGAGAAAAGCTGGAGGAAAATTGTCTAGGTAATCTCGAGCCACGTGTTTTTCATTAGAAAATCCTTTTGTGGGGAACATCTCTTGATTCGGTTTACGAAGGACGTGAGAAGGTAAGAATTACAAAAAAAATCTAGACATCGAGCAGTCATTCACGTTCAGAGGCGTAATTTTTTACGCAATTCCGGATAAATTTTACAATTTCAGGAGAAATTACTCTGATGTTTAGTTTTTTTTTCGGAGAAAAATTCACCATTCGTCTCGCATTTTTTTCTCGATACAGAGTCAAATGGATCGGGAACTGAATTTTACTCCACGGTTACTCAATTTCGTTGGTGATGTCTTCCCGACTTTCTTCCTCGTGGGATTCCCGCGACTTCTTCCTCAATATCGAACTTATTATGGAGTTTCGAGGGGAATTTAATCGAATAGGAAGTTGATGTTCACCTCGTTGGCTCGTGTGAGTTATTCATAAGTTCAAGAGCAATAGCCAGTCTCTTCCGCTGTCCTTCACTGAGAGGCAAAGATGCGAAGGACATCGGAATGGACGAAAGTGAAAAATTTAATGTACAGTGTTCGGCGTAAATTGTCCTTCGTTACAAAAAAATCCTAGCCATTGAGTATCTTTTATGCAATTCCGGATGAGTTTTACGATTTCAGGAGATTTATCCTGATGTTCTGTAATTTTTTTTGCGGAGAAAGATTCACTATTCGTCTCGTATTTTTTTCTGAATTTCTTTCTGAATTTTGCTCCACGATTACTTGATTTATTCGTAATTTATCCCCGAATTTCTTCTCCGTGCGATTCCCGCGACTTCTTCCTCAATACCGATCTCAATATGGAATTTCGAGGAGAATTTAGTCGACTAGGAAGTCAATGCTCACCTCGTTGGTTCCTCAAATGACTTAACATAAATGGTGATTATTTATAAGTTCAAGAGCAACAGCCAGTCTCTTCCGCTGTCCTCCACTGGGACAGCGACAACAAACAAACAAAGATGCGAAGGACATAGGAATGGACGAAAGTAAAATTTCAAAAAATCCTAGACATTGAGATAAATTTTACGATTCCAGGAGAAATACCGCGACGTTTAGTCAATTTTTCGGGGCAAGGGGAGAAGAAATCACCATTCGTCTCGCCATTTTCTCTCAATATAGAGTCAAAAATATCTAGAACTGAATTTTGCTCCCCAACTTTCTTCTCCTTGGGATTCCCGCGACTTTTTCCTCGTGAGGAACTACACTACCGATCTCAACATGGAATTCCGAGGAGAATTTAATCGCCTAGGAAGTGGATGCTCACCTCGTTGGCTCGTCAAACAACATGAATGGTGGATTATTCAGAAGTTCAAGAGCAATAGTTAATCTCTTCCGCTGTCCTCCACTGAGATTGCCTGTTCTGGTCTGTTTGGAATTGGCGAGGCCCAGTGCAACTAGAATGTGTTCAATCTACAACAATTACCAATTACTTTAATTCCCTTGGTCGAATTAGCTGGCAAGTACCGAAATATCATCAGTTAATTCTTCAATTCCCAGCAAGTTGAGTGAATCATTCAATTACCCTCTCAGACTTGTTCTCATCGGTCATCCGGAGTTTGAGGTCTGCTGCGACCTTCATACTCTCCTCGACAGTTAGTAATGGTTCTAAATAATGATCCTGCATTATATATGCTGATGATCTTCTGAAGGCGGCTAGCTCACGAGGGCTGTTGTTTACAAATACACAGCCACTCTGCGGGGTTCTAAAGTAGGTTGTTCAATATTTTTAACAATTGAATGAAGGGGTTAAGACGGTTATATATTTGATTATATATTTGAATTAAATATACTTTTTCCCGAACGAAGGAACGAGTTTATTCAAACGCTCGTGATGAAGCTTTCATTCAAATTAAAATTTTATTTTTGTTTGGATTTTTATTTACATCAAATGCAGAGTTTCATTGACTGCGAAAATGTAAAAATGTATATGCATTTTCTCTTTAACATGTAACATGATTGTATTCATAACTGTATTCTATTTCGACCAAATTAATAGAATAGAGTTTTATTCTATTCGAACGCGTCCTCTGGGTGGAGTGGATTGGACCGACTTTCACAAATTCTATGCACTTGCTGATAATTTATCGAAGCATGATTTTATTACTGCGAAATTGTACGTACATGAAATTTTGCAATCAACGAATGCCAATTTGAATTGTTGAATTTGACTTTTTTTTCAGTTTTCATCTGTGAATGTCAATTTTTTATGTTTCTCCCAGATGACAGTCGAATGGATCCAGGTAAAAAAAAATTCGAATTAAGAAATTTGTATCCAGGCTCACTGACGTCACCATTTTTTGGATTTTTATCGCATGTTAAATTGGAATAGCCACGCTCTGACACATAAAACGACGATCACTAAAAATCACATATTTTTTTAAAAGCATGATCATAAAATTCCGATAAAAACATTTTATTCAATATAAAATCAGTCAATAATATTAAACAATCTTTACATTATTGAATTAATCATCAGTCGATAATTTCGTGCGAAGGGTTGACGATTATTCAGCTAATCAAAATTCATTTTCAATAAATTTATAACTATTCATTCAACTGTCAACCGTCGATTTCCATTCTTCCTTACTTTACCGACTTTCAATTTTCAATGAAGACTAGCAAGCGTCAATTATTTTAAGATAAACGTCTCTTAAAATGACTAAAATCAGCTCGATACCAAATCGTCTCAATTCACCCCAATATTCCTTACGTGAAACCAGCGAGAATATCCATGAGCGTAGACTTTCCAGCGCCAGAGAGTCCCATGACGGCTGTCAATTCGCCAGCCCTGAAGTCCCCGCTGATATTATGCAGCAGCTGACGTTTCTCTGCAGGACAAAAAACCAAGCCCCCCTGTATTTACTCCCATTTTCATCCTCCGCCTCTCGCGTTTCCTCTCTCAAAAGATAGCCATCAAGACCTCCATTCTATCAAACATTTCTAACGCCCTATTCTATCACCAATCCACTCGACCAATTCCATGTTATCGTTCGATAAACCCCCCTCATCACAAAAGAATCATCATAAGCATGATGAAGGGGTATTTAAAATCATTCAAGCGATGTCGCGACGTCTGTTATCGCTGAATTCAACAGAGCTCGTGAGATCGAGATAACTCGTCATGATAAGCTCATCGATATTGTTACTATAATAAAGAGTGTTGAATTTAGTTTCGTGAAGGAAATTAATTTCGCGTAAAAATATTCTCTCAAACGGATTTTGCTTGAACCAAAAAACCGCTAGTTAATAAAAATTAATTACCAAAAAAATGTCATCTACTGCTGACCCTTTAAAGACAGTCCAAAATTTCTATCGGCAAAAATAGATTTAGTCACTCCCATCCATATTTTTATGCAAAACAAGGGACAGTATTTCTTTGTTCCGACTATTCAGTAATCACAAAGAAGAAATTGATCCTTGAATGAAATAATAATGAAGATATAGCAATCTTGTGACTTAGAGACAAAATATTTCTTGATAAGCTCCCTCTGTAAGAGATACACTTTCAAATTCTAATCAAACGATTTCTTTTCCGGTAATTTTCCACTCTATCAGTTAATTTTATTTCCATTATTCTCCAATAGACTACGTAATATCCACATTATGAGTCCCATTATTGACTAAACCTGTCGGCCTCTGCTGAGCCATTAAAAAATATAATAAAGATGACTGAGTAAAATATTCGTCTAGCGATTTTTTCAGCCCAAGCACGCCTCGCTCGGGCGCTCATTCATTTTTCTCTCAGCATATCCAACAATAGTTACAACCGATAATACCTTCAGATACTGATACGCCCGATAGATCGGTCATTGGGCCTGTCTCAGACAAAGCAATTAACATCGTCCCATATCGTGAAAAAAATGCGATACGACTGTCTCATTCCAATATTCATTACCTCTCATCAGTACGCCTGCATTAGCATTCTGCGAGATGCCATCAAAGGTCAGGTTCAAAGATCGCTGGAGTGAGTCGATCGTATCTTCTGGGAAGTTCTTCATAACGGAATTGTTACTATCACTATTACCAACAATTACTTCACTACCTAAAGACCAAAAATCGTGGACTCAGTGGTCATTGTTCCCGCCACAGCGTGAGATTCATTGCACTCGCAGTCGCCCCTCGCGCCACCGAGAACTCCCCAATAGCCGAACAATTGATATCAAACTTGTTTTCTATTTTCTATTCGCTCAGACTCGACTGATGGCGAAATACGAGTTTCCTAGTTGAGCGTGCGTGTACACAAGTCCACGATTGACGGCGAACTGATATCTTCAGCGGTAATCATGTTGCCACGCGGTATGTGTGTTAGAAGTGAGGATATTCGAATGGTGGCGCGCTCACTCCCACTTGATACATGAGTTTTCCTTTTGTTCTCTCAAGGCAGCACCTAGATTAATCCACATCTCCCACTGGCTCATTAGCATTCACCACTGCTGTACCGACCGGCAATCATAAGCTGGTAAATAATGCTTTGTATGCATGAACAAATGAGTCGGGGCCGCACAGCTGCACGATTGATAATGATAAATAACACGTTTTGGGGACTGAACTGTTGCACGACAACACGCAGCCACTCATTGATAACTAATTGTTGAGGGGGACAGGATGTCTGGGAAAAATTTAATTTTTCAGTGGGATCGCTGTTCGTGGAGATTATACAGAGGCGAGTGGTTGTGGATTACTGGGATTCTGGGACTGTCACGGAATTAGAATTCAAGTGATGCAGCGGGGGAGTACTGGATGGGAAGATATAGCTGATGAATTCTCTCACGAATGATGTTTTAAAACACGAGATACAGCGCACATGGATTGAGTTCAGTTGAGCCTTTGGGTGATTCGTTGGTACTTGCTGCACTAGAACAATGGAATTAATGTTGTGGAGGACTATGTGAAACTATAAATATGCACGAGTTGAATGTGGGCTGTCGAGAGTGTGCGTGCGCGCGGTTGTGGTGCGGGTCTGTGGGAAGGCGCGTGACTGGGGCGTGGAGTTAATTCTATGTTGGGCAATTTTTTATTTGGTTATTTTTTTAGGGGTAAGAGCACAATTTTTGGGGGAGATTCTCACCCTGTGGTGGACGCGTCTCCTCTTGTCGCGGATCGGGGGTGGGTTGGGGCAGCGCGACTGCGCATTCGGAGGATGAGCAACAAGGGGTTCGGTAGGATGGAGGGAAAATCAGGGTGGGAACCCCTTTGCAATCGGTTGCACTGCGAACATTTTAATTTCGCTTAAGTTGACTAGAAAAAAATTTTTTTAATAACTTTTTGAGGCATGCTTGAGCACTTCTACGTCATATTCAGACTAATAAACCAGACTAAGCCAGATAAACCAGACTAATTTTGACAAATTCACATTTTTATTCAAATTTTAGGTGATCTCGCCATTGAAAAATCACATGTTTAATCAATTTTTCCGTAAAATTATGAAGAAGTCAATAAAAGGTGTGAAATTGGGCTCAATTATTAAGTGAAAATGGGGGAAATTAGATAGTTTAGGTGCGTTAAATTAGTTTGTGAATAGTTTGTGCAGTTGAACAATTTTTTATTTATTTATTTTAATGGTAGAATCATAATGTTTTTCTATCACTTGAGGATCGGGGGTGGGTTAGGCTCTAACCGTTAGGGCAGCACGACTGCGCATTCGTAGGCCGAGCAACAAGGGGTGAGAACTGGAGGGAGAATAAATGTGAGAACTCCTTTGCAAGACTTCAATTACGGAATCGTCGTGTTACGGTTGGAAAATTTCGTTTGAAATTGCCGCGTTGAACCAAACTAATTTTGAAAGAGTGACGTTTTTATTAAAATTTAGGTAATCTCGTCTCTGAAAAATCACATTTTCAATCAATTTTCTCATGAAATTATGACATTTATTTATTTATTTATTTTTATGGTAAAATCAGTGTTTTGGGGGAGATTTTCACCCCTGGCAGACGCGTGTCTAGGGCGACTGCGCATTCGTAAGGGGAGCAACAAGGGGTTCATTCAGAGCGGAGGGAAAATGAAAGCGAGAACCCCTTTGCAAGGGCTCAAAATGCGAAGGTTTTAATTAAAAATTTCGGAAATTTCCTCATTAAACAATCTCATTCAATCAATTCAATCAATCATGAAAATTTGAGAAAATCAATGAAAAGTGTAAAATAGTCTTCTGCATGCATATTCGCCAGAAAATTTTTTATGGACACAGTGACGAAGTATATTTTTTATCCCAACGTTTGTGAGTGGCTTTTTAGCGAAACGAGGCTTCACAAACTGAGTGGCAAAAATAATTTAATACATTAATTAACGGTGTTCCACAGGTATAAACCCCCAGATCAATTTGACCATCTATATTTACTAATTTAGAAGTTTCAAAGGGGTTGAATATGTCAAACGCCGCCAAATAAAAGAAATAAAAAAGAGTAAATGAGTGGTCACGCACCCAAAGTCAATTTATTCTCATGAATGAACAACACACCAATCTTCAATGAGTTCGATTTATTTATAAACCAAAAAGATCTTACAACCTAAACACTGGATGCATTAAGTATTAACATTAAATACTAATTAAGTTACTTTCTCGACTAGGTCCATCATTAACACTATTCTTTTTCGTGTTACACTGTCTTTCTTAGAGATAAAACATAATTGTCATTGATTTATGAAGCTTCCACGCCGGAAGATAATGTAGTGTAACATGTATCGACCCTGTCACAACGATGATACGATCGTAATAACTAACAAGATCATAAGTAGTTTATAAAGCTCTGAGACTCAAGTCATGGCCCACCCGACGAAATATCGATTTATCAATTTTTTCGGATAAAAATACCCAATCGTCGGTCGAATGACGAAGCTGGCTCGGCAAGATGCGCTAATTTTTTGGCGAGAGATTTTTTCGAATGACTTTTCACAGCTCATGGGTGGGCCCACCTTGGAATACTGTCTTGCAGTAACCGTAAAAGCAATTCATCTAGTTTATCTTCTGTTCAGTTTACACCAGAGTGCACTTGCTGTTAACAGATGCATCAGTACACCCATGCCAACAATTAGCACGAGATTATTTATGACATTTGTCTCATTGATCTCCATCTCGTTGAGGAACTTCCAGGGCTTTTTGTAGTGACAGTAAATGTCATCGCAGAAGAGATCATTCCTCTCGAATCCGTAGATCGTGTAGAGAAGACTGTGGAACCCTGCTCTGAAGTAGGATATGTGGAATATCCAACGAAAGAATACTGGGGTGTCCATGTAACGAATGCAGAAGCCGAAGACCGAGAAGAGAACTGCTATCACTGGACCAGCGAAAACAGCAATCTGTAATCAATTACGAATCCGTAGATTAATTTTCACGCTAAATATTTATGAACTGATGTTACTTCAGATGTTATTTTTATTTCTCTTTGATTTTCTCAACTTTTCTAATTTACGTTCTTTCATTGGGAATTTCTTCATTTGATAAATTGACGCATTTGACTTAATGAACATACGATCTTGTGAAAATTACGATGACAAATATTGCACTTCTTAATACTCTCAGTTTTTTTTTCATTATTTAGGACATTAATTCATTCAAATGAATGAGGATACGATTTTATAAGAGTTGTATTGAGCTCCAGTGATTGTTATGAAATCGTGCGTTTGCTGTTGACCTCTATATTGCCTCAAAGGGTCTAATTCTCTCATTATTAATGAATCAATTTTTTTCAGTCTAATGGCTTTTCCAGACCTGTTGTAATGTCACGCTTTAGTTGGATTTTTTGATACCAAAATTGATGTTATAGAGGTTTGTGCTCCATTAGTGAATCACGCTGTCTTGCGGTTGATTGATCAATATTGGTCGATTTATAAAAAATGAATCCATTAAAACTAAAAAAAATCGACTTTATAAAAATTTATATTAGATTCCCTTGTTATGAAATCCTCCATCTACTGTTGACCTTCATATATCTTCATGCCCTTCAATCTTCTCATTATCACTGAATCGACTTTAAAAATTCAATATTCGTCGAGTTCTAAATTAATCCATTCAAATTTATGAAAATCCGATTGTATGAAAATTCCATGGGTTCTCAAAATCGTGCAGCATTATGCCTATTTGCTATTTGTAATAACAGATACTACCGACATCACCATTGACCTTGTTCCCCGTACTCTCTAAATCATTTGAGACTTTCCCTTGAACATAATTCAAACTAATTCAGTAGCGAAGAGGTGAAACGGTTCAAGTAAATTTTTACTGACCAGTTTTCATTGAATATCTCGGAATCTAAGGGGATAACGAAATTTTCGTCAGGACCTTTTTTGTGTCCCTCAATGTGCTCCATTAAAAAGGTCTTTACGAAAATTTCGTTATCTCCCTTAGATTCGAAGATATTCCTCGAAAATAACCCTCAAAATATTAAAAATCTATTCTCGATCCTTTCAGGAATATTTTCCTGGGTATTTTAGCCCGCGACTTTTAAAACTGGGTAGTCTCCCAACAGTTGCAATCTCACCTTGACAGGTGTCGTAGCCCCAATGAAGAATCCCCACGCCTGTGCGCACAAGCTGGCAGCAATGCTGACAACCATAAAACAGAGAATACGCTGTGTCTCCACCGGTTGTCCAGTGAGCCAATAGCTGACGATCAAATACGTCGCGGCGCATGCAGCTTGAAATGGTATCTCAACCAGCAGTAAACTAATGTAATAGGGTGCCAATTTGTACCATCTGTTGAAATGCTCCCTAGTCAATATCTGCATTTCCATGGGAAATGCCAGTGTGACAGCCATTTTACCAGTGTAAACAATGAGCAAAAGTGATCCATAAAGATAAACATAATTGGCAAGAACACTGTTAGCACGATAGCCACTGCCTCTGTACAAATACCCAAAGATTATTCCAATCATCAGATGACAGAGGAGTCGAACTATCATTAGCGATGAATCTCGTCTCATACTGAGTAGTTGTCTCTTATAAAGTAAGTAACACTGGGCGAGAAATCCAGCTGGTGGTGGTGGCTCCTCAGTGACAGACACTTCAATTGTCTTTCCCTTGCTCTCAATTTTCTCAACTGTAATTCCCTGATTGTCATGCCACATGTCTTCAGCTGCCATTGCGAGTTTGTCAACGGTAACTCCGTAATCTCCAATTGCAACTTCAATCAAAAAATCCGCTGGATTGTGGTACGAGGGACATGAGACACCTATCGACATCAGGTGTGGTAAGAATGATGAAATTGGACCGCGGTATATGCAGTGACCACCAGCCAGTGCATAAAGTGAATCGAACATTTCGAATAACAGGGCACTTGGTTGATGTATCGTACAGACCACTGTACGCTTCTCAATTCTGGCCAATCTCTGGAGCAACGCAATACACGAGCTACACGATGCCGAGTCGAGACCTGCAATCATTAAGGATTCATCGTTTTTTGTTCACTTGTTCTCGCCGGTTCTTGTCATTCTGATGATGAGTTTTTTTTGGCTTCAGTCAGAGTCACAGACACATTTGGGGGCAAAAAGTACATTCTAGGGATTATGAAAATGCAGCGCCAATGAAAATATTTCTTGGAAAATCCCAGCGCATTCGACTGAGTTCTATTCGATTCCTAGTGAAGTTCAATTGGAAAATTTATTAGTTTGTGGAAGATTCTATTGAAGAATTCTACTCACTCGACATGAATTTTCGAGGCTTTTTTCCCGCACCTTTCCTTCTCTTCATAAAAAAAACTTGAACTAAAAAACTTGGAAAATTTGAGCCGAGAAATTTCAATAGAAAATATCTCAACAGAGTAAGTCGCATAGAAAAATAAAATTCTATTCATTTTTTCAATAAAGAGCTGGGCATTTAGAATTACGCATTGATACAGGGGGGTAAACGCCAATTGACAATCAAAATATGTAATGGATTTCCAATGAAATAATATTTCATGTTTTTGGAGAATTATAGAAGGAAAAGAAATATTAGAACAGAAATTATCAAGATAAGATAATCGTTGACGAATATTATTAAACAGCTTCTCCTCTAAATTTGCAAAAGCCTTTTCGATACTAATAGAAAGTGCAGTAGACTTCTCTAGCGAATTCACAAGGTTTTTCAACGATTTTTTTTCGCACGTGAGGTTGAGGCTTGTGGAGGTTTACCTGTGGTCGGCTCGTCGAGAAATAATACTGAGGGATTGCTGAGGAGTTCGAATGCAACATCCAGGCGTTTCTTCTGGCCACCAGAGAGACGTCCGCAAAGAGTGTCGTAACAGTGGTTGAGTCCTAGCATCTCTAACAAGTCTAGCACCTGAAGAGAAGTACGACGATTAACACAACAGACCCTTAAATTCCCAAATTGGCGTTATACATAAGTTTTTTAATTTCGAATCCCACGCACAGAACTGAACACAATTGCCTGAACTATTCGAATTCAGCTGGTATTCAAATGTTATGCAGAGCAGTTGGGTCACTCTCCCTTTCACTTTTTCGTTTTCATCGGAATGAATTTCGAGATTTTTATGCGAAATATTCGAATGTTTTTTTTGCAATGCATTAAGTGGATTCTCGTGATTAATGACTGAATTATGCTGTCGTTTGCTGATTGATTACCTGCGAATGTTTAAATGTGGAGCTAATCGTATATCCAAGCTTTAGATTAGCAGCAAGTGTCATGGCCTCACCAACAGTCAATTTAGTACGTGGTAATGAGTCCTGTTGTATATAAGTTGATGTTCTTTTCCATCGTTCGCTGTACGGTGTACGGCGTTTTCCATTGACAAAAATTTCACCCGATGCACCTTGAACACTAATTTCAAGACCAAGGTTGAACCATAAAAGTTATAAAAGTCATTAACTCCTAGGAAATAGATGCTGGTGCAACATTAATGACCAGTTACTTACGTAAAGCCAGCGAGAACATTAAGGAGTGTTGATTTGCCAGCCCCCGAGGGACCCATTATTGCTGTCAGTTCACCAGCTCGAAATTGCCCACTGACACCGTGAAGAATCTCCTTGGATTCTGGAATAATTAACAGATTATTATTATCATCTCATGTTTTTTCATGGCTTGGTTAAAAAATGTCCTTGAGTGGAAATTTTAAAATGTTAAAGTCTTGTAGCCCTTCCTCGAGGCTTGCGCTGGTGAGATGAGTGGAATATTTTGTAATAAAAAGTTACCAATTACGATTTTTGACACTAGTGTTGACATTTCATTGCATCATTTTACATCTCAACTCGACACGAACTCTTCAACCCGACAAATCGTTAATTTTAACCAACACGACTGTTCTCTTAGTGATTTATCAATGAACGAACTATTCGTGATTACGCGTTGTGACATGGAATATATATTTCGCAAAGAACAAATGTGGGCATTAAAATACAATTTCCTTGACCCATTCATTTCAATTCTTATCGTTGCCTCAAGAAAAGTGAAGTAAAATAAGAATTAAGAAAAACGTGAAATCCGGGGGCTCAGGATGAAGAGAGATCCGCGCTGGGGCCTCCGCAGACGAGATGAGTGAAATATTTTGTAATAAAAAATGATCCACGACGATATTTGACACTAATCGTAGCACTATTAGTGATTTATCTTCCGTCCCTCTTTTGTGTTCACATTTCACTGCATCATTTTATCTCTCAAATTGACACGAACTCTTCAACTTACCACGTCTTTAATTTTCATCATCATGATTGTTCTCTTAATGATCGATCAAAAAACGAACTATTCTGTGATTACGTGCTGTGTCACAGTGCCTCATTATTTAGTAACATTTGACTGAATATGGAATATACACATCACGAAGAACAAGTGTGGCCATTAAAATACCATTTCTTTGACTCATTCATTTCAATTCTTATCACTGCATCAAGAAAAGCCGAGTAAAACAAGAATTCAAAAAAAGAGAAATATAGGGCCACAGATGAGTGGCATATTTTGTAAGCAAAAATCAACAACGACATTTGACACTAATCGTGAAGTTATTACTGCATCATCTTCCGTCCGTGTTGACATTTCATTGCATCATTTCATCTCTCAACCTGACACGAACTCCTCAACTTACCACGTCGTTAATTTTCATCATCATGATTGTTCTCTTAATGATCTATCAAAAAACGAACTATTATTAAAAACGAACCGTGATTACGTGCTTTGTCACAGTGATTCATTATTTTGTAACACTTGACTGAATATGGAATATACATATTACGAAGAACAAATGTGGCCATTAAAATACAATTTCTTTGACTCATTCATTTCAATTCTTATCACTGCAACAAGGAAAGCCGGGTAAAACAAGAATTAAGAAAAAAGTGAAATACTGGGGCTCAGGATGGAGAGATTCGTGCTGGGTAGAAGGGTTAAAACATGTTTGGCCAAGGAGGTAATAATCGACGACGGTGCCTACGTGACAAGGTTGAAGAAGAAAAAGAATCGTTCCCCCGGACACGTGTGCTTGGTCAGGTAGGCACCCGGCGAATTTTTAAAAGAGACTCGTCGTTCCATTCAAGAGCGTCAATTTATGCATCCCTGCATCATTAATTGTCTCACTGATGCAAAATTACCGTGAAAAATGATGGGGGAAAGAAGCGCATTTTCTTTAAACAATATTAATGATGGTTTTTTTTCCATTCTCGGTACTGCACGTGAATGAAAATTTCCGTAAAAAACAGTGCATTCTTCGATAAATTTTACTAGAAATTATGCAACGCAGAAGTTTACTCCCAAGAATTTCTGTAGAAGTCAAAATCAGCAGATACTGTCTTCTAGCCAGAGCGTTAGTTATTTCTATTAAATTTTTCCACACGTGAAGTAACCATTTTACTGTATTACAGGCCCGTGACGTATTTATTCAACCCGTCATTTCCTTCGCCGTCCGACATGAATAATACAATGAGAATTATATATAAGTGAACGGATATGTCACGATACTTTAGCCCAAACTTCGATACTCAATTAAATTGTGCGTGCGCACGAGCCAAGAAAAACATGGTTCGTATGTCATTAACAGAATGAGAAAAAAAATAGATAATAACATATTACTTGTTCAAGCAATTTTTTCACGCGGCTTTAATCATGCAAAATGTTGAATCGAGCGAGTAAATGTTGCAATTGATTATCCAATTTTCATGATGATGCGAACGAGCAATTATCAATAATTTTCCATGTCTGCAAGTGTTTACGGTTTTAAATAAAAAATTTTCATGTCACGGATAATTGACGTACAATCATAAATCTCGTAAAGTTATAAATTTCTCGTAAATGTCTCCTAAATTTATCGTGTGATTTTGAATAGTTGATTAAAGTATTCCAATAGCTCTTACCTCGCTGCAATTTTCGTAGATTCCACGTTTTAACACTATATTTAACATTTTTAAATGTGAGATCAACTTCAGGACGTTTTGGAAATGTGTGGTTCTTGGTAACAACGTAGTTGTTGTTGCCCGTTAACTCTGGCATTTCGCTAACATCATTTGAACTGCTACTGTCATCTCCTCCTTGACAGCAGCTCAGACTGGATCGCGAGGGGCTCGCATGTGAGGACTGATGAGGACCACTCGTCATCTCACGTCAAGTATTTATTCAGTTAATTTTGAATTTCAATTTTTTTTTTCTATTTAATTGATAACTTGGGTTATATCTTGCTGTCGCCAACAATTAGTCTCATCACTCAAAGTCCAACGTATGTAACAGCATGTTTTCCTGATAACAAAAGAAATGCAGACCTATTAATCATCAGTGCAGTTGCAGATGTGTCAAGTAAAGTTGTCAGTAAAACTTCCATTCAGTAAATTGACAATCCGATTTTACGCACAGAAAATTTATCATTGTCGAGTTTACGTTATTTTTCGTAAAACTTCCATGAAGCAAAACGTAAACACGTGCTCCTGTTGTTTCCAATGCAATGCAATAAATAAGGATAACAGAGGGTCACGGACGAACATTTGGAAAACAATTGACACTGAGTTGGCAGTTGACAAATGACTCAATAACATGAGTTGCTAAAAATGTTGGTATTTTTTTACGATATCAAAGTCCAAGTGCTCACTATCAATATAACGTACTAGGTATCTCCGTGGGTTTTACAGCGATCGCAGTATACCACTGATTCATGACTTTTCTGGGAAGGGGCGTGAAAATTGAAAGAGTTATCGAATTTTTTCCGTTCATTACGC
The DNA here is from genome assembly GCF_001412515.2 of Diachasma alloeum. Classification (NCBI taxonomy): domain Eukaryota; kingdom Metazoa; phylum Arthropoda; class Insecta; order Hymenoptera; family Braconidae; genus Diachasma; species Diachasma alloeum. The sequence goes on from NW_021680912.1 coordinate 769,436, forward strand.
CGTGCCCGTTGCCCTTGTGTCCGATAGCTTTTCGTGTCAACCCTATTTGCATCGTTACTTTCTCCGTTTTCCAGATGAAATAAATTTGCATGTATTCGCAGCATTAGAAAACACCATTCGTTTCTTGATGATTCTCATTTGAAATTTTGCAGTCTCTTTTTGCATTTTTTGGCAGATATTTGATCGAGAAAAGTCGATAGACAATTAAATTTTTTATGACTTAAAAAATATTATCGAACAATTTAATGGAATTGTCTAATGACTGCTCTGATCTTTCTGTCGAACTCCTGCAAACACATTCATCTGTAATTTTTCAAACGCACAATTTCTCTTTTAAGGTCAGTTACGCCCAGTAAAAAGAATAAAAATGATCGTTTTATTGCAAATGAGTCTTGTAGTCAGTGTGGGTCAATAATATCATACCCTAACGATTATAGCGGGGCTGTATTAGCCTCCGCTCACCTGTCATTTGCCGTTCTTGCGCAACCATGAAAATGAGAATAATGAACTTCAATGTACGTCTTTGATAGACACCCGCAGATGTACGAGAACTGCATTAGGTAAAAATATCCATCTATAGATCCATCCTAAGCTCATAATTTGTTTTTCCTCGTTCTTCTCGGGATAGAGCGAGTATAAAACAACCATGCAGGAGTTGAATTCTTTTTGCACCCAACATTGAGCTCATTTCTCACAATTCGTTTACTGTTGTGAATGTTTCCATCCATTTTTTCAACATCACTTGGGATTTCCTGACCATCACGCATTGTATGCAAAACGGTAACATCTCACCAGGCGTCACCCGCATTTTATCCTGACGATGCGCGAACCGATTCAACGAACTATTGAGAAATAACTAGCCTTTAATGACTCGGTGATAGTGAAATACGATGGCGAGAAGAAATTGATTATATTCAGCATTCCCATGAAAAATTGAGGACACAGGGATTGCTCAATCTGATTATTCTGTAGTCAAGTTCCAGTTTTAAAAGCAAAACATAATAAAATGATGAACAAACCTAGAGGTTCTTTAACAAGTTGGTAAGTACAGAATGAGATCTATCGATCTATTATTCCGTGTTCTTCTCAGAAAGGAACGAGTATTAAAAAACCAAGTAGGAGTTGAATTCTATTTGCATTCAACATTGAGCTGATTTCCCACAACTCAAATAACTAGTCTTCAATGTCTCAGTGATAGTGAAATACAATATTTCGATGAAATTGATCATTCTCATCATTCTGACAAAAAATTGAGGGTACAAGCATTGCTCAATCCACTCACTCTGTGGTCAAATTCTAGTTTTGAAAACAAAACGTGATAAAATGCTCAACAAATCTGGAGGTTCGTCAACCGTGGACTCTGTTATGTTTTATCTTCCGGGTGATAAAAACAGAATGAGACGAGTACGTTCGTGACAAAGTACCGGTGAGTGTTTCCGTTTTTCCGTGCATAAAAAAATTCACACTCCAATGCTCTCGGCATCTTCGAAAGGTTCGATTTACCACTATTTTACCACTTGCGCAAAAATTCATTGCGTTAACAATTTTATAATGACGTTTTTCTAGAACACACGTACAATCGCTACCGCACCCGTACTATACAATTATGAACGCGCTCAACATTAGCCAATAAATTTTTTCCTTCCTTTATAATCGACAATCAGCAGAACAGAACGGGGAAAGGATATAATCGTTTGAATTGAATAAGTAAATGAAGAAGCGGGGAAAACTCAATTTTTATCAAATAGATCGAGATCCCTTCTTTACAATTAGATAATGATTTTTTATGCAAAAAAGTGTCAATCAGATTCACCGTGAAGATATCAAGAAAAGAGAAAAAAACGCGTTCCCTTTGCAATCAAGAAACAACAGGACAAATAGAGGAAGAATATAATAATGTGAATTGCAGAAATAAATAAGGAAGTCGGAGAACTCAACTTTTATCAAATATATCGAGATCAATTTTTTGCAATTGAATAATAATTTTTTATCAAAAAATACGTCAATTGGATGCAGCGCGAAGATATGCAAGAAACTAGGAAAAACAGTGCGCCTGCATTGACGTTCCACCGGTGAATATTCTTATGGAATATTTACAACGCAAACCTTCTCCTCTTTTTGCAGCAGAAGAAAATAGTGACGATGGTCAGGTGCAAAAGTGCAACACACATTCACCCCTCTAAGTTCAAGTATGCCATCCGTTCTTCATTGATCCTCCGACTTAAAAGCGATAATCCCCAGTCAATCTAGTTTTCCATTAAACTGGGATGAAAATATTTCTATGACATTTTTTATTCTAATTCAATGGTCTTTCTGTCAAGACGAACAAAAGAAAAAAAACCGGTCGAAAGAACCGGATTCTACGGGCACACTTTCAATTTTTTTATTCACCATTTCTATGACATACTTTTGATTTTACTGTTCCTCCTGAAATCGAGTTTTTTCTCCTCATCTCAATTCGCCCGTGAGTTGTCAACTAGATGAAAAAAAAATTTATCGTCACGTTGGATCGGGTCATTTGATGCGTAATGCACGGTGCAGTATGTCCACAAAACCCGGTCATCGTTCTTTTTTTCTTGAGGTCGAATAACGTTTAAGATGGATGAGCATCACGAAACGAGGATAAAACGCGATGAGGTCAACCAACCCATCGGCGCTTTCTATCGTGAAAGTCAGCTCTTGTTGTGGTATTAACCACGAAAGAAAGCAAAAAAGTGTAATCGTAAATTATTGGGAGTAAATAAGTGAAGTATATCGATTCGCCCGGGACAGTGTGCATTGTCGGTGTTTAGATTGTAGGTGGGTAGTAAACAGGAAAGAGATTAAATGACTCGATAGGAGCAGTCAGCAACCTTGAACCTTATCTAAGTACATATTATAACATCAGTAACCCATTCATTACTCAATAATGGCCCAGTACGCTGAGAAACTCCCAAACATCAAAGTCCCCCCCTAATTACATTCAATCATAATTAATCATATTTCCGATTACAATCCAGTGTCATTACCAACTCCGAAACTAAATTACCAAGGCATTACGCTGGCCGGAAAGTGCATTAAATATAGAACGTGACACCACCGAAGGGGATGAGAAAACTCTATTTCAGCTATTCACATATATTTCTTTTATCTGAAATTCTCTGAATTTTAAACCAACGCTTTTGCCGATAAAATTATCGCGGCATGACGTATAGCCACAGTATATTGAAAAAACTTGATAGATGATTGAGTGATGAATTAACATTCGCCAAAGGTAGACCGATAATTTTTTGCCCCATCAATCTCTAAAATCCTGCAAAAAGCTCGGGTGTCGTCATTGTTGAGTTCCAAAATTATACGCCCCCGAGAGCTGTTAATCACAACTCAAAATAAATCACCCCTCCGAGCTCAGCGAAACAATTGAAACCTAAAATTACGGCAATTGCCCCTCAATTATCATCACCCTACGGTACCCAAAAAAACGACAAAAAGCTCAAAAAATAGAATAAAACATGGATAAAATAAAAAAAATACGTACTCATGCATGAACCGTCCTCCACATTTGGATAAAAAAATCACAAATGAACTAGAAACTCTACAGGACTGTCGAAAAGTCTCAATAGACCAATTGACAACGAATTGTAATATGTGACACACTAACGTACGTCATGAAGACGACGTTGACGTTGAACCGTGCGGTGGCGTGTCTGAATGTGGACTGAAACGAACTGAAACAACTGTTGGCAGTTGCGCTCACTCCTCTACGCCAGGAAACAACGATTCGACGATTGTGCGCCTCATGAGCCGCCCCTCTTGTTCAATTCGCCGACAACTCATACGAGCAATACTCCGAATCATTGCAACAAGTAGTCTAGTCGTATTTTTTTTTTCTATCAAGAGCACGGGACAAACTAGCCCCAGACGAATTGCTCACAGTAGAATGTCAAGTAAATGACAATCCCTTCCAGTGGCGAAAATACTGGGCATTGGAAGGGGACAGCGAAAGAGTTGTGTGCAGAGAAGAAACGAATGCCTAGTGCAGAGGAAGTGAAGGTGATGGGTCACACACCAGAGGTTACACTGTCATTCGCCTCGCGTGTGTACGTTACCCTAAAACACAGTGCACGCACCTGGCGAATGTTTGCGGCGCGATGTTAATTGCTGTAGTTGATAATTTTTATTTCTCTCGTTTACGTTCGCCTGGAGAATTCAACTGGATCACTGGATCATTCAGGCATCGTTTATCTGATCTCTTATCGCGGTTTATCATTGTTTGGCCGCGATTCGATGCAAAAGCGTCGTTAAATGTGCGGCTGAAATGGGTTTTTTCAGGGATTCGTTAAAGCGTGAAATTGAGTAAAACTGAAGACTCGGTAATTTGTGCCTCTCGTTGCATATTCAATTACATCCACGCGTTTTCTAATTTCCATTGGGTTTTGTCGTAGTGCCCATCGGTTTCGCGATGCTTCCTTTTGAAATTGATGAATGATAAAATTATTGTATTGTTAATTTCGTTTTTTTTGAAGAATTATTGGACGCGAAATTTTTAGATTTTCTTTCTTGAATATTTTCAATGAGAAACATTTTTTAAAAACTTGTACTCGAGAATGTCTGTAGAAAAATTTATAACGAATTATTCTTTTTCTTTTAAGAAAATCGATTATGAGAATAATTCATTAGAACCAGTCATCTCTCTACTGATTTTATTTCGGGCAATTAGTGGGCGCAAAAATCTAAGCTTCTTTCGAACGTGAAATTAAGCAAAACCGAAGACTAAATAATTTCATTTTCTAGTTTCCACTCTGTTTTCCTGCAATGCAATCTTCGTTATTGCAAGACCCACCCGTTCTCGAAGCTTCCTTACGGTATTGACAAATGATAAAATTATTGTATAGTGTTTTTTTAGGAAAGAAGTATTGAGGATTTATCAGAATTGAATAAAAAGTTATCAGCGTTTTGGCTCAAGGGAATAACTCGCTTTGAATATCTCGAGACTGTCTGCTTCACAATTTTATGAATTCAGGGGTATCTTGATGAACGGGATTTAACACACGTGCGGATTGTTTTTCATCAGTGACATTCAATCTCCAGTTATTTACCAAACCAGACGAAAAAGTTTAGACGACCAGCTTTGTCACGGCACAGTACAAGAAAGAGTCAATAGAATGCCGTGGGTAATCAATATTTTCGAGGAGGGATTCCACTGCAGCTATTGACAGAGTGGGGCAAATGCCAAATGCGATAAACATCGAACAAACTCCAGTGTAAATGTTTTCCTAACGGTCGAAATCCGGGTTTTCACGTTTTTTTTGTTATTGCATTAGAAAAATGGGGAGAGGGGGTGGGCAGACGTTAGATACGCCTTTTGCTTACTGTCGATAAACAATTAAGAGAGAATGAGTCATAGACGATTAAAACATCGGCAGTGTGACATAATGCAGATTGTATTGGCTGTGGCTACGAAATTTTATCACGATTTTTGAACATAGCAAAGATGTAATACAAACATTTGGAAACTTTTAATCACAGATTCATTAATTGAATTGCATTAAATTTTTTTTTTCTAATTCATGGATAATCAATATTATTTAAATTTCATTCTACTGTTCTTTTAAATCTTTGTTTTATTTTTTTGAATGAATGATGGAGAAGGTTTAAAATTGTGGGAGCCTCATTTTTTTATATGAAATCGATTTACGGTGAAGTTTTGAATATTTACAAATTTTTTACATTCTGTAAAGAAAGATTATGAATGACAAAAATTAATTGTCCATAAACTATTCCAGAGAAACAGTCGCAATCTCCGAAAATGTCAATTTTTGGAAAGACTTTGAGTTCCTAAAAAACCAGACTTTCTAATTTTTCCAGATTAATAAAATATTTCCCAACGACCCAAAATGAAGAATAAATTCTAGAGTTTCAAAATTTGAGTAATAAAATCACTACACAAAACGATTTCTCAAGTTCTTTGAACAAAAAAAAATTCATGCAACGATAGAATCGTGGGAGTATACCTAGACAATTTATGCACGAATGAAACGCGAATACGAATACATAGTTCACGACGATCGATGGTAAATAATTCGCTTGGATCTGCGCACATCGATTGAAAATGAATGATCGAAAAATAATTGCATTGTTTACGATCAATTGACAGGGCCAGGGCTGCGCGATGTATCGAGTGCATTGTTGCTACTTCAAGGGCGACCTTGGCTGATAATATTCGATAGCGCGAAATCATGTATTGAGACGGGTTGCCGGCACCAACGGAGGTCAAATAGAATCAAGAGACGCACAACAAGGCATGCTATTGTGAAATCAATGACCATTAACACCAGCTGTTTAGTCATAGAGATGATCATTTCGTACATTGCTTCACAACTATATCCAACACAATTAGTCATTGCGATTACGAGGGGAATAATGTGGAATAACTAACGCAAATGGAATGAATCATTGAGAAGAATGTCTCATGATTTAAGATATGTAGAAAACAGGGTTTTCGTGCGGCTGTCCCCATGTTTTCCATGAATAATGTTTGTAATATTGCCTAGCTATTGCAAAACATTATAATTATTATGTGTATACTACACAGTTTAGGGGATAACGAATAATGAAATGCGGATTTCTAGCACGCGAGACATAAATCATGACGATGAGAATGCACTACATTAAGTCATTTAGAATTTTTTTGCGGAAATCCATGGGACTAACTTTTGGGTTTTGTTGTCTTAGGATATACCTTAATATTGTTCTCATATTGAAAATAAAAATTGAATAATTCAGTGAATTATGGGTTTGATCTGAGAAATTCTATAAAAACTCACTAGTTGTCAAATAAATATGAAAAAGTCAAAAGATTTTGATTTTTCCATATCAATTCTTGGGTATAAATTTCCCAAGTGCCTTTGCCACTGTATTTTTTATCTTTCTCATAAGAAAAATTCAAGGAAGAAAACGGTTTAGGAGATAATAAATAATGAAATGGGGGCTTCTAGCTGGCGAGGCATAGGCCAAATGGGGGTTATAGGTCCCCCCGACCTCGATTTTTCTATCTTCCGAGAAAACGGTTCATCCGATGTTCTTAAAAAACGAATCCGTGGTAGATTAATAAATTCCGAATTCGGTGATTTTTTTGGAAAATTTTGTAGGACATAGATTCTGCGATATTCCACTTTAAAAAATGGAAATTTCGTGGAATCAGTTATTTGATTCAAACAGTTATTGTTGCCTTGATCAACAATGTATAAGGATAGAAAAACTCAATAATTCAGAGAGAATATAGCAGAAAAGCCTAGCTCTCGCTCTAAGAAATTCTCTTGAAACTCAACAATTTTCATTAATTGCATTTACTTATTTTCATAATTTTCGTATGTCGCATCACGTCCTGAGATTATCACTTAATTTTGTAATAATCAAATATCGAGGCCTACAGCATGACGAAAATAAAAAAGAATCCCCTCCATTTTTAATTAATCTCGTAGTATCATCCACAAACAAGTGACCCATTTAATTCTGTTTGTCATAAATTCCCACCACCGAAACATTGATATAAACTGACCCTGTTAATGAAGCTAATTCGAATTGTCCACGTTTGCCTCTGGTGCATTGACACTGTTTTATCGACTGATAAAACCGAGTCAAAATAGTTCCAGTGGCGCCTGTCCACAGAGTCCACCTTCAGTGTGGTTCAGTGCTTCAAAAGCCTCTAACCTTCCTGCTATACGAAAAATAAAAAATATTGGATCTCCAACAGCTCTCTTCATTGATATTACTGATCATTCACAGGTAATAGAGTCATTCAGATAAACTGAAGACGTCTAGATCAAGTTTACACATTTTTTTCGTTTCTAGAACATCGCGATAAAAACAGGAACAACTACTGATGGTCGAAAAAAAACCTATTTTCAGCATGGCTCAGCATAATTTTCCAGCTCTGAAAAACGACAGATTTCTGCGAGCAGCTAGGGGAGAAGATGTCGATAAAATACCCGTGTGGATAATGAGACAAGCTGGGAGATATCTGCCCGAGTTCAGAGAATTTCGAACGAAGCACGATTTTTTCACAATTTGCCAGACACCTGAGTACGCCTGTGAAGTAACACTTCAACCGATTAGGAGATTCGAATTGGATGCGAGTATTATTTTTTCGGATATACTCGTCATACCTCAGGCCATGGGACTCACTGTGGAAATGCGACCTGGAGTGGTAATTAATATTTCAATAGTTTTAATCAATTTTTTGTATAAAATTCTCAGTTCTCATTCTTCAATTTTTCTCATGAGAAACGTAAAAAATACAGTAGCAAAACACTTGGGAAATTCTCCAAATACTTTTTCGTATCTATTTGAAGATTATTTTCCATTCTGTTTTTTTTCAATTAGATTTTCCATTGTACTTTCTCTCAGATCCATAATTCACTGAATTATTCAATTTTTAACTTCTTTAAATACGAGAACAGTATTAATTAGAACGATCTTTCAATGCGTGTTATCTCGAGTGGAAATGAATCACATGATTTTCTCAGGGTCCAGTGCTCCCGGAGCCCCTGGCAAATCCATCTGACATGTCAAGGTTGAAGCGGCCGGACGTTGAGACAGACCTTGGATATGTCGGAGAGGCAATAACCCTTACGAGGCATAGTTTGGAAGGAAAAGTACCTCTCATTGGATTCACTGGGGCGCCTGTAAGATATCAAATATTTCTGAAGACTTCTAATTGAATTGGGGTCATTGTTTTTAACGAGTCTGTGTATTCAGTACTCTTCGTATGACTCTAGTGGACACTGATGGGGTACATGATTCAAGGAGGTGGCAGTTCGACAATGGCACAGGCCAGATCCTGGCTCTATAGGTATCCAGAGAAGTCCATAGAACTGTTGCAGTTGATAACTGACATTGTGGTTGATTATCTCGTCATGCAGGTGAAAGCTGGAGCTCAGGTAAACAACTACAACTCACACTGAGAGAAACGAAAACTTGTTCTCAAATAAATATTGTTTGAACGAGAAGAATCCGAAGTCGAAAATTATCGAAAGGAAAAAACCTTGTCTTAAGGTGAAAAATTGTCGTAAAAATAGATTTAGTTGGTTTAAATAATTGTTATTTTCTGTGTTAGTAAGAAGTCTCATTTTTAGCACTAATTACTTGTTATTCTACACATTGCTGAAAAACAATTGAAATTTCACGGATAGTTGATGGTTTATAGTTGAATTGATCATGAAATGTCAGATTTCCTTGAAAATTCAATGAAATTTCTCATTTTTGAGCAACAAAAAGGTGAGGATTCCCAATCGTATTTGAATTTTCCCAATTTTTCTCAATCTTCATGAAATAATTGAACTGAAATTTGAGGTTTCCATTAATTTTTCCATAAAATTTTAGCCGAAAATTTGTTGAACAAAATGTTTGTTTTATGCCAAAAAGGCAGTACAGTTTTTCATTTCGGCTATCAAATACTCACAGAATTAATTCTTGAATAGAACAACAATTATGATATCATAACAATCCTATACTTCCCTTTATGACAAATATTTTATATCAATTATTTTATTCTTGAAAGCAGAGCAATTATTCATGTTTGACTAAATAATTTCTATTTTGGTCATTTAGAGCTTCAGATTTTCCTCAGATTATTTAGTTAAACAGTCGTATGTTTAACTAAATAATTTCTATTTTGATCATTTAGAGCTTCAGATTCTCCGGTTCAAACAATATTCGTTCAAGAACATTTTTTTCGAAGTGCAGGATTACTCATTCAGAGGTATTCAATGATGAAAGATTTTTTTAGGCTCTACAAGTCTTCGAAAGTCATGCAGATTACCTGAATGATGAATTATTCAGGAAATATTGTTTCCCCTTTGTCAAACAAATTAGCGAGAGAGTCAAGGTGAAGTTGGACGAGTTGAGGATTCCGAGAGTGCCGATGGTAAGAGAATAATTGGGAATGAAAGAATCTGGGTGAAAGGCGGATGCAGATGTCTTTCGACAATTGTTTTTCTTTCAGATTGTGTTCCCAAGGGGAGCAACGATGAATTCCCTGGAGCTGCTGGCTAAAGACCAGAGCTACGAAGTTATAGGGGTGGATTGGAATGTTGATGCTGTTGAAGCTAGACAGAGATTCGGTCCCAATGTCACTGTGCAAGGGAACATGGATCCGTGTGCAATGTATGCCAATGAGGATGAAGTGTACAAACGGGCGAGGGAGATTGGTGAAAAGTTCGGAAAAACCCGTTATATCGCTAATTTGGGGCATGGAATACTTCCAGACACTCCTATTCCTTCGGTTGAGGCGTTCATACGAGGTGTGCATTCCATTTGAGAGAATGAAAGCTGAACAAATGAGAATTTACTATTGATTCGACGAATAGATGACATTGTAACGGTTTTTGTTGGGGGATAATCGAGTTTTTGATAAATAAAATATAAAATAGTTGATAACAATGAAATTCAATAGGTGAATTGTCTTAATGGTTTTTCCCATTCTTTTTTTTTTTTTCAACGAGGTTTTTAGGAAAAATACATTAATTCCTCATGAATGCATGAAATGCATTGTGTATTCCTGTTGTTGTAATTGGTAAATTATTGAAATTATTAAAATTCATTGGTAAATTTTCAATTTAAATGGAATGTCATTTACACGACTTTTTTTGTTAGCGGTTGGTTAGAATATTTTCGTTTTTTAACTTTAATAATAATAATAATTTGAAATTCCGTAGACATAGCTAACTATAGTTATGAATAATTATACTTATGTACAACTCTTTATAACTGTAGTTATGGCTATAGTAATACCAATGAATAGAGTTAAATTATAGCCGAATAAATCGGTTGCAGAAAACGTTACATGAACTTTAAAAGAAAAAAATGTTAGAGGGCATGTTTTCTAGCTGACGAATATTGAGACAAAAGCTGTCTCAACATTTTTCCTCAAAATGACTCATTATCCGGATAATTCAACGTTCAACAAGATGTGAAGAATCGAATTATTTTTTTTAATCTTTCCTTCCATTTCCGAGAAGCATTTGTTACCCATCATTCATCTCAGGGACAAGTGATGATAGGCGATGTCAAGGGTCCTTTTTTCTAGCTAATGAAATTTCAAATAAAAACAGTCGCTCAACATTTTCCCTTAGAGTCATTCATCACAGTGATATGTGACTCGCTATCCACCGAGATGTAAAAAATCGGTGTCTGAGTATAAAGTGATTCCAGCAAAAAAAAAGCCAGAGAATATGTTTTCTAGCTGACGAAATTTCGAACAAAAACTGTCTCTCAACATTTTTCCTCAAAATGACTCATGCGGATAATTCGCCATTCAACAGACGAAATTATTTTCTCAATCATTCTTCCAACGTCCCAGAACACGTGATGCTGTCAAGGAGTCTTTTTCTCGATCTAATGAAATTCTGAATAAAAACTGTGTCTCAACATTGTCCCCCGAGCCTCTCATTACTGTTATAGGCAACTCGATGTTCATCGAAATATAAAAAATCAATTAGTCTGGTTATGCTTTATTGCACGCCAGAACTGCACTTTTTATTTGATATCAAGATGATTCGTGATAAATACCTTGAAGTTATTCATTGATTATCGCTGCATCGCCCTCACTTGCTCAGTGACGTCCTCCAGTTTAGCTGAACTTCTGTCGACCGCATTCAACTGGTACTCCAAGTGGGATGTTATGAGCATGAGCTTATTGAGGTTGTTTTCAGCGTTATCTAGGCCATACTCCTGCTGGGCGAAATTCTTCGCCGAATGCATTAGAATCTAAAGAAATCCAATCAATGTATTTGCTCAGTTACAGATGAACTCACCGATTGGTGAGGGAATATTATCAGTTGTTATTGTAAATAAAATTCTTCATGTTTGTCTCACCTCAGAACTCTTAGATCCACGTTGAATCTGCCTGGCTAATGATGCGATATTGTTTACATTCACCTGTACTTTGTCAGCCAAACGAATCTTTGATTCCACGAATAAACTACGAGCACTGGTACTCGATGCTGAGGCCATTGTTCTTGGGTTTATGGTCACGACAACAATTTTATGGGGAATTCTTCACCGAATGTCGAACAATGTTTGTACTTATGGTAATTCATGCAAATGAATTTTATCCGGAAGAATAACAGCAAAATAAACTAATAAAATAGAGTTATTCAGGTTTTTTACGTTTTTGTTGAAGAGGAAACTCGGACTGATGAATGACAATTCTATTGCGTGCGAAAAAATTAGAATTCGAGGATACTGAACTACTTTTTATTTAGGGCAATGATCAGCTGTTGAGAACAGCTGGGGCGAGTTCCGCTGAGGTGCTGGAGGGGGACGAGCGCCAGAGGCGGGATTTTTTGAATATGTAACACGTTTTTCTACGTGAAAAATGAAACAGCAAAACATCGTTTTTGTTCTAGATTTTTATATCACTTGTTTTCAGTGAGAAGACGTGATAGATATTTAATGTCGAATGATTTTGGCAAGTAGTGATTTTTGGCCCAAAAATAGATCTAGTTTTCCAAAGAATGTTTATTCTCCATGTATAAACGATTTTTTTTCTCTCCATAAGACTTGTTTGAGTACCGTATGCAGACTTTTTTCTTTTCGAGTGAATTATTTCACGACATATGTTCACACAAAATTTTGTACGTAAGGATCACCCGTGTATTCATTAACTCCATGTATTACTTTACAGAAATTAATGCAATACGATACAGTACCGTAATTATGAAAGTATGCGTTTCGTATTCCGAAATTTTATAATTGCAATAACAATTGAGTTTTTATTCGGAAATATTTCAAAATATCCAGCGGCCAGGGAGAACTGGGATGTATTAAATGTTTGGGTATTTTTAAATTTTACTCAAAGAAAACTCGTTCATTACATCCAGATAAAATTGATGAACACCGACATTCAACACACTCCTCTAATCTCCATCAATACGGGCACAATGGGCGTACACTATAGACTTTTGGGCCTTATTGGCCGCGCCCAAACGCACCCGAAGGACCCCATAAACCCGAAATGAACGAACCTATTCTCCTATAGGCTAGGTGTACAACTGAGATTATCCCACGATTCATCTGCGATCCGTGCGAATGCCAGAGGCGGTACTATAGAGACAGCATGGAAACACTGGAATGGAGTTGGTGAAGAGATCATCAGACCCAAGTAAATTTACCGAAGAACACTCATGCATTCGACGTTTGACTCAAAAAATCACTGATTGCATTATTTATATTTAAGTCTATGAAATATTTAGTTAAAACAGATCATAAAGGACAAATTCATAAGTCCAACACGCTTGTGATGCTTATTCAATGATAATTTTCGTAAAATATTGTAAAATGAAAGAGCTTATGAAATTAATTAATGTTTATTGAAAAGATTGGGGCGAAAGAAATAATAAAAATAAATACAAACAGTGACAGTACACGTGCGCGGGAAAACATACGAGATGGAATGGCGGAATAAAAAGAGAAGATTGTACATGGAAATAGGTGCGAGAGGCGAAAAACAAATACGCAACACTATACTCGCTCTCCTGAAAAGTTGTCGCCCCAACAACAACGCGACTGTTAAAGGCAATGGAGATGGATTTCAGGTAATGGATAACTGAAATAACATCTCAATTATCTGGGGCCTTTAACCCAACTCTCTTTTAAAACCCAGACGGAAATTACAAAAAAAGAGAGATGGTCAGACTCGAAATAGTTCACTTGGTCTTTACGGGAAATTCTACTTCCCTGCAAAATTAAGCTTCCAAAATCCAAATGCCTCTGAAGGTTCGTGCGATGATCCAGGTGGGAAATTGCGAATTCAATCTAGAAAAAGAAATGTTGATCACGGCAACTTCAATTGTTCAAATTAATTAAAAAACTTTCAACATAAGCAATAATCGATTCAAACATTTTGAATCAAATCAGCAAACATGTTTGAAGCAAATTGCCATACGTTGAATGGAACACGCCAGATGAAATCAACGATTTGCGGCTTGGAAAGACCACGAACTATTTTCTTCGACGAGGCTAATTTACCATTCACCCAGAACAATTCTATTTCTATTAACCTCACAAGAACTCCTGTTCGGCGGGACAAACTCTCCATTCAATCTAGAGAACTATCCCACGAAAATGGTACACTCGAATTAAATTAACTTTATTTGAATCAGATAATTTGTTTGATTGGAATGAAGTTTGTTTCACACGAATAAACCATTTTTCTGCGTGTAGGTTTTACGGCAGGGCTAGTTAACCCCTCGCGGACAGGAATATTGCAGATACTCTT
>NW_021680913.1:0-210 GCF_001412515.2 Diachasma alloeum
TCGCAGTTAGGGTGGGAGGAATGAATTTTTGAATTGAATTTTTTTTTCCTTCTCTTCGCACGTTAAAAAATTCACTCCTCCCTCCCTAAGTGGCCCTAAGGGATGAAATTTGTGTCACTCATTGTGTATTAAATGCTCAACACGTTGGCATAAATTTCATCCCTTAGTCGCAATTAGGGTCGGAGGAATGAATTTTTGAATTGAAAAAAA
>NW_021680913.1:288-669 GCF_001412515.2 Diachasma alloeum
TGAATTGAAAAAAATTTTTTTTTTCAATTTCTTTGCGCTTTCAAAAATTCACTCCTCCCTCTTTATTAGGCGCCAAGGGATGACATTTGTATCACTCATTGAGTATTAAATGCTTAACACGTTGGCATTAATTTCATCTCTTAGTCCTAGTTAGGGTTGGAGGAATTAATTTTTGAACTGAAAACAAAATTTTTTTTTCAATCTCTTCGCACATTCGAAAATTCACCCCTCCGTCCCCAAAAGGCGCTAAGGGATGAAACTCATGTCATTGAATTGAGCATTCAATACTCAATAAGTAACACAAGGTTCATTCCTTAGCTATTTTTCGGGGGGGAGGGATGAATTTTCAACCGAGACGCGCGTTCCCCGCGCCACTCGACG
>NW_021680913.1:919-1058 GCF_001412515.2 Diachasma alloeum
TGTGTGCCCGCTTAAAAATCACTCCCCATTGGCCCAGCCTTAATTGCCAATAACTTTTTAGGGGTGATTCTGATCAAAAAGTGCAAGAGGACTTTTCTGCTCAGAATCACCCCCTGATCCTAGGGTGTTCAGATGTACA
>NW_021680913.1:1305-3823 GCF_001412515.2 Diachasma alloeum
TTTTTTGTAGATGGCTCCGGGTATTGTTCGAGAGGTTTTGGAGGTTGTTGGAGAGAGGGAGGTGGAGGAGGTCCTCGACCTTCCTGGGGGCGCAGGGATTCGTCCCTTTGCCGTTGTTTTTGGGGAGGTCGAGCTGTTTCAGGAGTGTTTGATTGACAACGGGCTTGGACTTTGCATTTAGCCAGCCATTTGTTTTCCATTTCTTTATGTGCTCAGTCATGCAGCTGATGAGGTATTTGGAATCGGTGATTATTCGTATTCTCGAAATGTCATGGCGGATATATATTTGGCATGCTTCGATGGCAGCCGCTGTTTCGGCGGTGATGTTGGTGGCCCGTGTACCTTGAAGAGTTTTGTGGGTGTGGAGGGGGTGGTTGTCCGCGAACCACACTCCGATTCCTGCTTTGGCATCGGTTGAGCCGTTAAAGGAGCCGGAGCCATCGACGTAAACTAGTGTGCGTCCTGATCCGTCTGTACTCATGTTCCTGGAATGGTTTCATTTTCAATCGTATACACTCAGGTACGGGTAAGGATATTTTGTTTGTAATTGAACGGGCCATCGATTCCTGAGGTCAAATTTCCAAAATTTCAATTAGGGTGGCCTGTGCCGTGAAGGGTGGTTCACTGAACTTTTTGATATTGAATCATTCTGCGCAGGGTTTCAGTTTGTTTGGATGTTTCATGAAGTGGTGTCCGTCTTCGCTTTCTAGGTATACGTTTCCTTTTTCGGTTATGTCGACAATCTCGTAGGGTCCGGTGTAGGCCTGATCCAATTTTCCGATCTTGGGCTCCTTCTCGACGTAGATGAATTGCCCTATTTTGAGGTCTGTTGGTCTAGCGTTTCGGTCGTAAAGGCTCTTGGAATGTAGTTTGGCCTTTTCTAGGTGGTCGAAGGTGAGTTGGTGAATTTTCTCCAATTTGTTAATTATATCTAGCATGTAATCGTTGTAGGTATGTATTAGCTCATCTTCATCGGTGACATTGGAGGGGAGAACTGCCCTTTTTCCATACAGGACTTCAAATGGTGTGAAATTTGTTGAGCTATGCACAGTAGTATTGTACGATAGCATGGCGAAGGGGAGTAGCTCATCCCAGTCGGTGAATTCGTCGGTATAGGTCTTCAGATATTCGGCTAGTACGTGATGACTTCTCTCAAGGGCTCCATTTGACTGAGGTCTATATCCAGATGTCGTTATATGGTGGAATCTCAGGACCTTTCCCAGTTGATTGAACAATTTGCTGAGGAAGCTGGTCCCTTTATCTGAGAGGATTATCTTGGGGCATCCGTACAGGGCTACATACTTGGTTGCTAGTGCATGAGCGATAGTGTGAGCCTTGATATCCTTAAGAGGTACAGCGGTGCAGTGCTTGGAGAAGTTATCTTGTATCGTCAAGATATGGCAGTGACCTATACGTGTAGCTGGGAGGGGGCCTACAGTGTCGATAGAGATTCTCTCGAAGCATTCGCTGGGTGTTTCTGTGATGAGCATGGGCTGTCGGAATTTCACCCTTCGAATTTTCTCTAGTTGACAGGTTCGGCAGAGTTTGATAAATCTCTCTATTTCCTGCTTCATCCCGGGCCAGTAGAACCTTTCCCTTACTCGGTTGAAGGTTTTCACAATCCCTTTGTGTCCTCCGGGGAGAGTTGCATGGCATTCCTTAATGATTTCTGGTCTTAGGGCTGCTGGAGGCATCCGGATTCCACCATGACATAGAGTTACAGTAGCTGGATGGAATTGAAATTCTTTCTCCAGGAAGTATCGTATTCTGATATTGTCGTCTATTCCGTCGCCCTGAGATGCCATTTTTATTTCAGTAATTTTGTATTTTTCCATGGCGGTTTTGAGATTTTTCAGGCAGAGTTTTAGTATTCGTTTGTTGACTTTTTCGAAGTGCCATTGCTTCGCAATGAGGGTAAATGTTCGGAATTTTCCGCACTTCGTGACGATGACTTGACCTAGTTTTGGATTGAGCTTACGTATTTCCTCCAGGTCTATCAGATTAAGGTCTCTTAAAAGCTTGGTTTTTGCTTTTTGATCTCTCCATCTGCTGCGAGGAAATGAGCAATGTTTCCCCTGGTAAATGTTAGTCCATCTCGAGTTTCTTTGATGTTGCTCGCAGGCTGATAGTCACTTTGTGCTATTGTGATCTTGTCGTCCATAGGTTCCTCATTTGATTTGTTCTGAGATATTTCTCCTTGGGTCTGTATGAAACCGTGCTCTTCGCTCGTGGGAAGGTCAGGCGGGAGGAATTTGGGGTATAGATTCAATGACACCCCCGATGGCTGCGATGATGACGGTTGTGTAATTTCGTTTACTTGAGGACTTTCCGCTTCTTGGGTGTGCGTTGCTTGATGGATTTTTTCGGTGCGTGGGAACAGTTCTCTTGGGGTTAGGTCTATTGAAGGGTTTTTCATTTCCGGAGAAGATCCGGCCATAGGTGACTGTATAGCCCTTGGTGTTGGCAGTAAGGATTCTCGTGTGACCTTTGGCTGCGATATCACAGAATGTCTGGATTG
>NW_021680913.1:3844-55474 GCF_001412515.2 Diachasma alloeum
GTTTTTCATTTCCGGAGAAGATCCGGCCATAGGTGACTGTATAGCCCTTGGTGTTGGCAGTAAGGATTCTCGTGTGACCTTTGGCTGCGATATCACAGAATGTCTAGATTGGGGTATTTCTTCCTTCTCCATTTTTTCGGGATTTTGGTCGGTGGAATTCGTCAATTCCGAGATTTCGTCAGTTGAGTTGATCAGGGGTTTGGACTGGTTTTGCAACTCAGCCATCTTCTTCTCAAATTCCTGACAGGATTCATTCAATTTCTCTTTGAATTCTGAACCCAGACTGGTTCTTCTCATTTTGTAGAATGGTAACAGCTGACCTAGCAGTGGCTCTAGAGGTTCCTGGAATATTTCCTCGTCTCTTTCCGAGATTTTCTCCATATACACGTAGAATTTTTCCAGGTTTCGTTCCATTCGTTCCATGTTCAATGGTGGACGTGGTGTAGGATTTGGTTCTTCATCCTTTTCCTCTATTCGAGTTTCCGCTTCAATGATAGAAGGCGTTTCCTCGTCGGTGGAGTTTTGATCTGTGATGAATGTGTCATCCTCCAATTTTTCGTCCGTTGGAATTCCTTCAAGGGAAATTTCTAGTTGATCTTCTTTTCCTTGGTGTTCCATTTTGACAGGTACTATCGATGGTTCATCCTGTAGTGGTGGTTCCTCGGATTCAATTACTGTTGGAGTTGATTCTGGCATCTCCACGATTGGAGGGGTGAATGGAGTGGGGGTCGTTTCTTCCACTGTTTCTGGTTTGTTCTCGATTGTGGTACCTCGGGGAGATGATGTGGAGTTTTTGCTGATTTTGGGTGTTGTTTTATAATCACGATTCAGTCTATAGGAGATCGGCTGCCGGGTACCACTATTTGTTTCTGTTGCTCTTCTAGCCCGAAGCCTGTCGGCAATTGAGCTTCCCGCCGCTGCGATGGGGATAATTTGTGGGTCACTATTTATTCTAACCTTTTGGTTAGGTTTTGTGACTGTCCTCGGTGTTTTCACACTAGACTTTGGTACTGGTAGAGCAGGCATGCAGGTTGCGAACATGACGATTTCTTCATGTTCGTCCTGAAGAGGATTTTCTGCAAAGGCGTCTGCTAGCTGATTTCTCTTCTGTTTCTTGATTTCTACCTCAAACGTGAAATCATTCAAGTAGGTTTTCCACTTAACTTGCCTCGTAGTAGGGTTGCTGGAATCTCTGAACCAATTCAGGGCTGGGGTATTTGTAATAATGGTGAAGGGTACTCCATAGATGTAGGGTTTGAACTGTTTTAAGGCGTAGACAGCTGCTAGGCAGTCCAATTCAACTGAAGTATATCTTGTTTCAGCATCTCGAAGTGCTCTCGATGCGTACAGGATCGGGTGTTCATCTCCTTCATCATCTTTTTGGCTGAGGATGGCTCCAATGCCCTTTTGAGTACTGGAAACATGAACGATAAATGGTTCGTTCATGTCAGGATGAAACAGTAGAGAGTCCTCGGTGATGGCTTCTTTGAGGGCTTTGAATGATTGTTCTTATTCTTTGCTCCATTTAAATCTTACATTTTTCTTGAGGAGATCATTTAGAGGCTGTGCAATTTCTGCGTAGTCCTTCACAAATCGTCGATAATAGTTACTGAAGCCTAAGAATCTCCTTATTCCCTGTTGGCTTGTGGGAAGGGGCATCTCCGTTAATGCCTTTATCTTTGCTGGATCCGGATGAATACCTTGGTCATCGATTATGTGTCCCAGATAGGCTACCTCCTTCATAAAAAATTTGCATTTATCAGGCTGGAGAGTAAGTCCGTTTTTCCGCAGGCAGTTGAAGAATTTCCTGAGACGGGTGACGTGTTCGCCCAGTGTTCTGGAGTAAACAACTACATCATCTAGGTAGACATAGAGTTCTGTCCCTTTTAGACCAGTTAGGGTCTGATTCATCATCCGCTGGAAGATTAGGGGTGAATTTTGCAATCCAAAAGGCATCCTCATGTATTCGTAGTGTCCGCTGGGACCGGTAAAGGCAGTTTTTTCAGCGTCCATTTCATCCATCGCGATTTGGTGGAATCCACTGGCTAGGTCGAACACACTGAAGTACTTAGCTCCGCCTAGTTGTGAGAGAATTTCCGATATGTTGGGTAACGGGTAGGAATCTCCGATCGTTTTCTGATTCAGATGTCGGAAATCGATCACCATTCTCCATCGCTTCTTTCCCTTGGAGTCGGCTTTCTTTGGTACAATCCAGAGGGGTGAGTTGTATGGTGATTCTGAGTGCCTGATGATTTCTTGTTCCAGCAGGTTGTCTATTTGTCGATTTATCTCTTCCTGATGTTGAGGAGGGTACTTGTATTGCCGCTTATGGACAGGTTTATCATCGATGGTTCTGATCTTGCACTGGAAATTCTTAGCTTTGCCAAGCTTGTCTCCTGGAAGGTGGAATATGTCATTGAACTCTTTTACTAGTTCAATTACCTCTTTGCGTTCGAAGGGTTTAAGCTCCTGATTGGGTAGGGCCTCTATTACGTGCGATGTGCGAGGTGACAGACCCATATTTTCCTCTGGGGCAATTCCCATATTGCACCAGGCGAAGGTTTCTTGATGTTTTCCTAATATTTCGGTTCTTTCTAGGAGTTCATCGATTTCCTCTACCTTTTGGGGTGGTATATGGAGGTGAGCTGGTTCTTCGGTGGTGTTGATGGCGAAGAGACAGGCTTTTCCCTCCCTAATGCTGACCACACTCTCACCTAGATAGAAGCCTGGTTTTGTGGAGATTCGTGGTACATACCCGACCGATAATTCGGTATTCTGGATGGGGATTTGGATGGCCATTCTTGCTCCGGTGTCGATGAGAAATCGATGTCGATTTCCGATGAGGTTTTCCACCTTCAGGTTTATCCTTGGGCCGCCCCCGCTGAGTGCAATTCGGCAAGGTTTTCCTCTCGTTGGACAATTGGGGAGGCAAAAATGTATAGGTTTCAATGGGGCGATGTTGAAGCTAATGTTGTTTGTGTTGAAGGAGATGTGGGCTTTCAACTCATTCAACATTTTATCCCCGATGATGGCTCCATATTCGCCTGGCTGGTGAGGAATCACATGGAATTTTATTTAACTTCAGGATGCACCGCGAGGCGAACTACTCCGAGGGAGTTCAAGACGTGATTGCACAGTCCAACGATTCCGATTGTTTCTGTGGTATCGATGAGGGCGTGTTCTACTAATGACTGGAACGATATTAGGTTTATGGAAGCTCCGGTATCGATTAATGCATTCACACCTGGGGAGATGACATTTGGTCCTCGAAAGATGATCTGAGGACCCCCGGTAACTCTACACAGTATGGGTTTTACTGTCTGGGATGCATGCTCGACATCGTGTGGAGTGAGTGCTGGTTTTGGCCGCTCGTCATCGCACTCAATTGGCGAGCAACAATCTCGTTTAAAGTCTCCTTTGGAATTGTTCCCTCTGTGGATGGGCTGGCTCTGTTCTGCTGAGTTCTCGTAGGACTCCGCAGGGTATTTCTCCCTTCTCGTTCCCTTGAGGGAGGCCTAGAGAGTGGTCTGGATTCTGACGATGGACGATTCTGAGTCTGCAGGTTATTCAAACTCATCGCAAGCTGTTGGAGTGAGGCTGTGGTCTGCTGCAGCATACTTTTGATCTCGTCCATATCAGAAAGGTTCTGTTTAGGTTTGAATGGGGCTGCATGAGGACGTTGGTTGGCTGCCAAGATGTTAGCGAGGGCTAGAATCTGATCCATGGTAGGGTTTTCTGCAGTTCCCGCTGGTTCCTCATAGTCGGATTCATCCTCGTCGTTCGGAGTTTGACCGTAGGCGATGACGGGGTTAAAGCTGCGCGAAGGGGGTTCACCAGGATGAGCTGTGTGTCCTGGTATAGATGGAGGTGGCCCCGGTGGTCGAGGTGGCGTTTGTCTGTACCCGTCGCCTTGCCTGTTCCGGTGGGATGGCAGATATTCATTGAGGAGAGCGGTGACTAGATCTCGTGAAGGGTCCTGATTTCTCCTCTGTCCGGAATAGTTTCGGTGACCGTAGCTTGACGATGGTGTCGGGGTATTTGACTGATTATATGACTGACTGTACGACCGATTTTGTTGGTATTGGTATCTCGGCTGAGGTGGCATTTGCTCCCCGTACAGTTCGGGCGGTAGAGAGCTCCCTGAATGGATTGGAATCGAGGGGTACTCCGTGATGTACCTGTAGTGCCCGTTATCAGCAATCTCCAACGCTGGTACTTTGACTGTATCCCGGAATTCGTCTGTTTCTAGTTGTGTAAGGATCTCTGAGATTTTACTTAGGTTGTTGCGCCTAATACTTTCCTTCACGCTTGCAGGGGCGTATTCTTTAAACCGTTTAATGGCCTCTGTCTGGAGATGTTTTTCGAGGACTTGTTTTTCAGCTTCATTTTCCCCAGAAATCGTACCCAGACCGAACTGGACCAGTGCTGCCAATCGCTCCAAGAACGATTCCAGGGGTTCATTTTTAATTTTCAACAGCCCGCGTATTCTATTCACATAATACGTTAAGTCGTATTGACCTCTAAATCTCTTGATCAGGTGAGTAAGAATAGTTTCTACAGAAAAGAGGGGTTTGTTCGCCACTACGAATTTTGCTGGGGGTAAAAGGCGTTTGAGTATTTGTCTAATATATTCTTCTTTCTTTCCGTCTGCTTTAGGAATGGAGGCAAGATTTGATCTCAACGCATACTCAAATTCGTCCAGAGAGCAGTGCTCATTTGTACCGGAGAATATGGGAATGCTGTTTGCAATGTCTCGGGCTTTGACATATTCTTCGTAACTGGACACGGTTTGATCAGCGTCACCCGAGTCTCCGGAGTAACTGATATTAACGAAGGACGGATTCGCCATTTTGTGAAGATAATTTAATTAGTTGATAATTTGAATAATTTTAAATTTTGGGATTAAGTTAGTTTGGATTAAGATTCTATGTGATTTTTCCAATAAATTGGGAAAAGAAAACAAAATTTCTCTTATAATTATTTCAAAGAGAATTTGAATTTTGCAAAGAAAAGTCTAATATTTGAAATTTACGAAGGATTTCCCAAAGCTAAAATTTTAATAGATTAGAATTGAATTGAATTAAATTGACTAGAATGGGTTTCAAAAATTTCAGAATATTAAAAAGATAAGAGTATTGGAAACTTAGGCGTGTCCTACCGACTGCGCCATGAAATTTTAGCTGTTATGTCCAGAGAAGGATTTTAGCGTCGAATGGACATGTTTTAATTGTCACATTAAAATCAAAGCTAAAATTATTGAATTTTATAATTATTGGACGACGCAAAGTTTTATACTCTTACCTTTGTTTAAAATATAAGGGAAAAAGGGCTTGATTTAGGGATAGGGCTTGAGTTGAGACAAATTTCTAATCAAGACATTTGGAGTTGTAATGAGAATCAAATTTGAATTTAAATATATTTTGTATAACTGCTTGGTTTACAAAAACATGAGCGTGATTTTACAGAAATCTAGGTAGCTAAAATTCCTATCCCTGGAATTATCTGAAGGATTCAAATTTGAGTTTACAAATTTTGGTACTCACAATTCGGTCTGTTATTTATAAATTATTCGATGTACTTGTAGATCCTTGGGTAAATCCGTAATTTCCTCACCAGCAATTAGTCGCGCTAAAGGCTATTATGGATACTTTCACGGAAACACTTTCTTCTACTCGTTGATATTTTAATGAATTTTTGGCAGTTGAAGTTGAAGATTTTTAAGAGTTTGGTTGAGACTGTCCACAACGCGTTACAATAAACGAATTCCTTATTTGCAAGAAAAGTCACCACTCTCGGTTAAAGAAATTTTATTCCCGGATAATTTCAATTGTTCGTAACTTACTATTAATTCAGTACTATCCCGTGTAGTCGAAGGAAGGATTGAAAAACCGGACCGATTAAATGAACTATTTCCACCAGAATTGTTACTGCTCCGTCGCTGCTTCAAGACTGTTTAATTTTGATTTTTCTGACATTTTTATATGAATTTTGGGGTCACTTATCACATGGACTCCAACGAGTCCATTTTTAATTGGTGGAAAATGTCGTATGACTTTTCCCACTCTTTTGATTTTCATGGGGAAGTAGTCCATTCGGTTTTTGGGGTCTTAATTAATCGGTTTGCAATCGTTCCTTCGCGCACGAATCTTAGCATTGGGTAATTGGGGCGTGCTGAGTGTGTCATTTCATCACTTTTGAACTCGTTTCCAGTGCCTTTGGAATTTTTAATTGAGTTCAAGCGATGAAATGTACTCAATTTAACTTACAAATGTGGGTTTGGTTCTTAATTACATGTAACTTATAGTTATGATCCTATATAAAATTTATTCTAGTCTTGAATTTCTAGTATAAATTTTTTTGACATTACAGTAGTGTTCTAATTTCTATGTTCTCCCAAGTAATGATTACAGCTGGGGCAGTAATGGCGTGTAGAAAGGCTAGCGTACAATAAATACAAGGGGCGCAAAGGAAACAACCAAGAAGAGAGACTAAGACAGCAATGAGATGGGACTTTCCGTTAGCTCTCTTTTCCGTTCTGGTATTCACGTAGTGTCCACAGTTGGTGCAAAATTTCCACATGAGTTCTGGTCCGTAGGGAACAAAAATATTAGTGTCTCCAGCAGGGCGTCCGGAGGGATGGGAGTGTGATTTCTGAATTGTACAGCCTGAGCATTCCTGCGGTTTGTGACTCATATTCTTTTTGAATCTCTGCAACCGAGGAATAATTGCGCATGTAATTTTTTGTTTCTACGTCCATCAAGGATTGAAAGGAAAGCAGAAAGTGAAAGTGGGGATAAGAAAGTAATGATCTTCTGTATACACTCTATTGGTGTAACACTAGCGTATAGTTTGGGATGCCACGCTTGATGATGTTGGCATATATGATGGATAACTCTTGGTTTTCCAGTGTTCAAAGAAGCAAGGAACAATAAGGGGTTTCTCTTGAAGACGTTCTCCTACGCTTGATTTTTTTTTCTTTTTTTTTTTTTATTTAGGTGCTTCTCCTTTATTCTGGATCATTTTGATTATTAAATTTCTACTGTTTTCGAATGACTCGATTTTTCTATCCATTCACAATTCTTTTAACCCTGGACTAATTTCAAGGGTATTGATCATTGATCTTATGATCTGGAGAGTCGAGGGATATTTGCTCAAAATTCTGCAGGGGATGAAGAATCAGGGGCACACTCAGGATAGGATAAGTAAGGACTTGATATGGGAGTGCTGGTCGTTTCAGGATTTGCTGAGGTAGTCGTGGGGACTAGATTTATAGGAGATAACTCTTGTGAGAGTTCCGGTTTTGGGAAGAGTTTGAAAGGTTGAATTACTTTGTGAAGATTTTTAGTCGTCGTGGATGGAGGTGAGGCTAAAATCTCCAAAAGACGACAATTCCCATTGGCTTTTGCGTGTCGGTCAAGAGGGTCGTCTCCAACCTGCCACCGAGTAATGTGTGTTCCACAGAAATAACATTGGGCAACGTCACGGTTGCCGTGGTAAAATAACCCGTTTTTGGCCAATATGTGTGGGTCTACTGTTTCATTGCACCACATAGAAAATGTTAAAATGCGAGATTTTTCACCGCAAAGTTCGGGATACAATGAGCCATGTCTCTTTCGTTCTTGAGGAATCCAGGATTCGTATATGTTTTTGATGAAACTCAAATTCATGCCAGAAGAGATTAACCAGTGTTTGATCTTCAAGATATTATTTTTTGTGCAACAATACCCCGTCTGACTTCGGTGAAAATAACACAACCCGTTTTTCTTAGATGCTAAATTATCTAATGGGGGAATTTCTCGATTTAGAACTCTGAACATTTGATGAGGGCAGATTTTGAACACTTTGGTATCTTCTATGTGGTAAACATAGATAATTTCCACATCGGGGGGAATATACCAAGCGGGTTTTGATAGAACTTCCCGGTTAATTCCTTTCATTTCCCAGGGTATTCCGTGTCTCTTACGGGAAAAATGATTATTTGCAACCCGGGTTTGTTCAGCTAAACGGTCCCATTCGCAAGGAGGATCAAGTATTGAGTGTATTTCTACACTATTGTCCACGTAACTCCACGATATTTCCTTAGGGATTAGGTTCCCGAAGTCGTCCACGAAGCCTTGGACATCAGCGACGATGCTCTTGTGTAATAGTGCGTG
The DNA here is from genome assembly GCF_001412515.2 of Diachasma alloeum. Classification (NCBI taxonomy): domain Eukaryota; kingdom Metazoa; phylum Arthropoda; class Insecta; order Hymenoptera; family Braconidae; genus Diachasma; species Diachasma alloeum. The sequence continues at coordinate 11,998 of NW_021680913.1, forward strand.
GTTCATACTGTCTGTAAGGGAAATTTCGTTTTATCTAGTTGGGGTCCCTTGTGTCCGTCTTATTTTCAGGAGTTTGTAATAATGAAAGAGAAGAAAGGTGTATGAATTCATAAGAGCACATTAATATTATTATTATTATGTTGTTTTTTTTTTTGACTATTCAGATCTCTTAAAACCTTATGTATCCTTGGGGTACAAACGCTAATTTTAACCGATTCGAATGGATTACTTTGGTTTGATTAGGTTTAATTTGAATTCTTACATTTCCATTATGCATTATTTGCTTGATTTGATATGGACCTACATAATAATCATCCAATTTTCCTTTTCTATTCTCCTTTAGCGAATAAACCCAGTCTCCAAATTTAAATTCGTGGACATTAAGTTTTTTATCATAATATTGCTTCGATCTTTCTTTGGCCTTTATCAAGTGCTCACGAGCTAAATATCTTATATCTTGTAATTTTATGATAAGGTTTTCAACGTGACTGTGGTATGTTTTCATTTTATCATATGGAAAGGCGGAGGGTGTTCGAGCCGTTCGCCCAAAAAATAATTAAAAAGGAGTAAATTGAGTACCCTCATGCACACTCGTATTGTAAGAAAACATTGCAAGATTCAAGAGATCATCCTACTTGGTTTCGACCGTTGTAAAATGTCGCAGGTAGTCTGCTAAAACTTGGTATTACCGTTTCAATCTCCCATTCGACTGGGGGTGATAGGCCATGGTTCTCAAATGTTTTATCTTGAAACATTTGGCTAATGATTTCATTAATTTGCTCATAAAGTTCGCTCCTTGATCTGTTAGGATCGTATGTGGAGTTCCGAATAAAGAGATGAGATATTTAGATATAGCGGTTGCGACTTCGGCGGCGCTAGCTTCGGCTAATGAGGCGGCCATGCAACACTTCGTGAGATCGTCTTGCATGGTCAGAATATAGATATTACCAGCCTTGGTTCGGGGCAGTGGACTCACTGTGTCTAATGCAACCCGGTCGAAAGCATCTATCGACGTATCAGTAATTATCATTGGTTGTTTCGTTTTCATACGCAATAATTTTTTCGTCTGACAGCTAGAACAGGTTCTAAGAAAATCCCTAACTTCTTTTGTCATACCGTCCCATTTATACTTTTGCTTAAGGCGAGCATACGTTTTAGTTACTCCTTTATGACCACCTATCATGGAGGCATCTGCCTCGGCAATAATTTCGGGGCTATCGGTTTCTTCGGGGATTTTGACGATACTTTGAGAAATAATTAATTTTACATTGGAATCAACAAAGGCTTCAATCAGCTGGCCTTTTAGGTCTTCCCAAGAGGTAGTATAGATGCCCTCGTGAGAATAGGAAATGTTGAGTGAATTGCTCTGGGTTTTCAACAAAAGGTTTTTAAGAACTTCAAATTTTTGATAACGGAATCACGCCATCCCAAATGGCTTTGTAATACGTTGTACTTCTCTTGTGTTGCACAAGTATTTCTCCAAGTTTCGAAGTATCGTTCGCGGGGAATTTCAGTTTTTTATATCTCATAAGTAATCGGGCCCCTGTATCGATAGGTTCTCCGGTCGGGGTAAGAAAGCAAAGAACCGGTCCTGGTCGGAAGGTTATGTTATCAATTATTTCTTTACACTTTTCAGAATTAATTTTTGGCCCAAGTTCACTAGCTATTCGTGAGGTTTCATGGTTCGGTTTCTCGCTTCCCTCTGGAGATGCCAATTTCACGGTTTCCTCTTCACCTGCTTCAAGGGTTTCCTCCGGTATTTTTTCTAACCTTTCCACTTGAGGTATATTCCTACGAGTATTTCGGGAAACTTTATAACGGGGGCACGATTTGGAAGGACCGGTGTTTCTGGGACAATTGAGGTCGTGTCACCTGGATTGTTCTCTATCTCGGAATTATTGTTTGCCCGCTTTGACATACCCCGGGGCAGTACACTGACGTTTTTTTGGTCAATATTCAGGAGGCGTCGTTCTAATTCATGATTTTCCACGGTTGTATTCTGAAATGGCACGTGCTCTCGACTGGATTTACCTTTATCTCTTCCGTTTTCTTCGATTGGATTTCTGGATAATGCATCGGCATTGACGTTTGCCCTGCCGAGTTTATAAATAATTTTATAGTCGAATTCTTCTAATTTTATTCTCCAGCGCAATAATCTAGACGTAGGGTCTCTAACACTACTAAGCCATACGAGTGGTCTATGGTCTGTGACCAAGGTGAACTTATGTCCGTATAGATAGGGCCGGAAATATTGAACAGCAAAGACGATGGCTAGAAGCTCCTTTTCATTAGTTGAGTAATTGATTTCAGCCTCATTTAATATTCTAGAGGCATAAGAAATGGGCAGATCTTTTCCGATGTCGCCCTGGCTCAATACTGCGCCCATTGCGTAATTAGAAGCATCCGTTGTGACGTTAAAGGGTTTTTCAAAATCAGGATATTACAGAATGGGTTGATTTATCAAATGATTACGGACAATCTCAAAAGCCTCCTGCTGTTCTGACTGCCATTCGAAGGGGGTGTCGTTTTTCAGTAGTGTCGTTAAAGGTCTGGCTATTTTAGAGAATCCCGCAATGAACCGGCGATAGTACCCTGGTAACCCCAAGAACTGTTTAATATTTTTTTGGTTTTTGGGAACCGGAAATTCCTTTACGGTCTTAATTTAATCCGGATTTGGTTTCACTCTGTCTTGACTTATTATATGCTCTAGATAACCGACTTCTTTCTTAAAAAATTCGCATTTATCTGGTTGCAATTTCAAATTTGCCTCACGTAGTCGTTCAACTAATTTCATTAATTGTTCTCTATGTTCTTTCAGTGATTTGGCGTAAATAACTACATCGTCTAAATAAACGAACATTTCTTGACCATGCAATCCCATTAACGTTTGGTCCATAAGTCGCTGGAACATCGCCGGGGCGTTTTTCAGTCCAAAGGGCATACGGTTATATTCATAATGTCCATGAGGTGTTGAAAAAGCTGTTTTTTCTTTATCTCCCTCTTCCATGGGGATTTGATGAAACCCTGAAGCGAGGTCGAATACCGAAAAGTATCTAGCACCTTCCAATTGATCAAGAATTTCTGTTATTTGTGGTAATGGGTACGCGTCCCCGATGGTTTTTTCATTCAACGAGCGGAAATATATAACAAATCGCCATTTTCTATTACCTTTCGAATCCCTTTTCTTTTGAACTACCCATAGTGGAGAATTATATGGCGATTTAGAGGGGGATATTATGCCTGAATTTAACATGTCGTTTACTTGACGGTTAATTTGTTCTTTGTGAATGGGCGGGAATCTATATTGTTTTGTATTGATGGGAATCGAATCCGTAGTTACTATTTTATGAGTCTTTGTATGGGCAGATCCTAGAGGCTCGTCAGGTGTATGAAAAACATCTTGAGTTTCGGCTATCAAGGAATGAATTTCTTCTCGTTCCTCATCATTAAGGTCTGTTAATCTGAGCAACCCTTTTAATTTTTCCCAACGCGCTGGTTCGTTAGTTTTGGTGAGGTGAGATATACAATAAGCCATTTGACTATTATTTGTTTCTTCAAAATCTTCCAAAGACACAGGGGCACATTTGATAACTTTCGATTTGGTATCAGCATTAATTGCGCTCAAGAAAATTCTACCATTACGGTTTGACACCAGAGCTTGCCCTATGAATACTTTGTCATCGAGCGGCATTCGGGGAAGATAACCCACCGCTGGGGAGTCATCGGCGACTGTCAGGAAAATCATTTTCTTGTTTCTAGGTGGGAGGATAATAATATCTTGGGTATAAAAGGAAAGTTCTCTATCCTTTAGTTCAAGTTTCTTTGTGAGGTAATTAATTTTAGCACATTGGGAGATGAGAAAAGGCGTACCTATGATCCCGTCTTGTTGAGTTGCCAACTCGTTTCCCACTACGTGAAAACAAACGTTTTGTCCAAACATAGGGATAGAGACTGTCCCCAGTGTGAGCCGACCTCTTGAGGCTATTTCGTTAGTTTGAATAATTTCAGACGAATCGATTTTATTATCCAGGGTTAACGCCGACTTTTTAATTAAATTGATTTCGGCTCCTGTGTCTATCATTAAAGTGAACAAAACTTTATTATTTGGTCTTTTCAAAATTATTGTAGGTGTACTAGACGTATTGATATTGAATATATTGAAATTTCTTCGAGGGGCTGATTGGCTCGGATGGCGCAATTGGCTGCCTTCTTCTCCGTACGCACACCGGACGTAGAGGGGCGAAGCTCGTTTCCCGAATATTGTTGTCGGGTTTCTCTTTCGCGCTGAGCGCTTGCCTCCTGATATTTTCGTTTACGACATTCTGGGATCGAATGACTTCTGTTTCTACAAAACGAGCTTATTATGGTTTTTGGATAACCGTGCTTTGCCCAACAGTTTTCTTCCGTGTGTCTGGTTTTTTTGCAAAATTCGCAAAATTTTTCTTCTTGGATAGTGTTTATTCTTGGATTTTCAGGTTTTCTGAAATCTTTCCTATTCTTTCGATAATTATTGTCCCTAATTTGAGGCCACTGAGAAGTCGATATATTCCCGTGTAACTCGTCTCGCGCCTGTTTTTCTTTTTCGGCTGCAATTGCCTCACGTATTGCGACATCTAAATTCAAACACTTAACAGGATTCACGTTGAAGCCATATTTTAACCCTCGAGTGAAACAACGGATTGTTTCTTGCTCTGTGTTAACCTTAAAACTTCTTTGAGAACCACCATTTCTAGCATACGCGTTGTAAATACTGAGCATTAACTGATGGGCTCTGTACCCGTAAACAACAACGGGTTCATGTTTTTCCTGCATCAAACGTCCCAATTTACCCTGCAGTTGAGCGAGTGACTCCATAGGGACGAACAAATTTTGTAAGAATGTAACTAGTTCGTTGAGAGAATAAAACTGCCGACCTTGTATAGCATTTTTAGCGGGGCCTTTCAATTTATTCCCTATTAATTTGGTTAAATTGGATTCCATATTTGACTCCACCATATTTTTTGCTTCTTCACATCCCTCGGAAAATTCCGAAAAAAATGAAGGGCCACCTTCGAATTCGGGAATGGCAGAGAGTGCATCCTGCAATGTAACAGTAGTACCTTGCGTGATGGCGTAAGAAATTAAGGCGAAACCCATAGGGCGAAATGGATCAAGTAGTGTACCGGCCCTTGGAGGTTGGTCTGTGCTGGTTTTCACATGGTCTTTGAAAAAGGGGCCCGTGTATTGGGGCATAAATGACAGGGGTTTCCCCACTACATCATTGGGTGCACTTGTATGGGTATTTATTGTTATGGGAGTTTTTATGGGAAAAAGAGTGTCTTCTTGGTTTCGGTCTGCCAATCACGAATTATGGACCAAATGTACTTTTGCAGGGGTTTTTAATGTATAACTGGTTTGGAATGATCGGGCAGTATGGAAAGCTTGAGTATTCATATTACTCATTCGGGTTTGGTCCAGGTTCACAGGAGCATACGAACTAGAGTCGCTGCCTGCTGAATCTATTCTTTCAAAGTCTTCTTGAATTTCCAATGACCTTTTTTGTCTCAATTGACAATTATTGGGAGTTTTCCTTGCATTGGTACTTGATGATTTTTCAACATAATTTACGACAGCGGTTGTTTCTTCGCTGGCGATCATTTGAGAAACAATAGGGCTGAAGGGCAGAGGATTTCTGAGTGTTGACTTGGACCGCTGAACGGGTTCAAGAATAGATGGGAGATTCGGATTTAGAGTTGCGATTGGGCTTGGAATGCGTGTCAACCCTTGAACGGTTTCCGAAGTCAGTGAAACGTTCGGGTTTGAAGTTGGAATGTAATCTGCTGATTGCAAGGATTCAGGAAGTGTCGGATAATTTTGACACAATTNTGATGATTTTTCAACATAATTTACGACAGCGGTTGTTTCTTCGCTGGCGATCATTTGAGAAACAATAGGGCTGAAGGGCAGAGGATTTCTGAGTGTTGACTTGGACCGCTGAACGGGTTCAAGAATAGATGGGAGATTCGGATTTAGAGTTGCGATTGGGCTTGGAATGCGTGTCAACCCTTGAACGGTTTCCGAAGTCAGTGAAACGTTCGGGTTTGAAGTTGGAATGTAATCTGCTGATTGCAAGGACTCAGGAAGTGTCGGATAATTTTGACACAAGTGTACGAGTGAGTTAGGATTACTCTGACTCTCGTCGGGCCTAGGGTTTGGTCCTAGGAATTTATTGCACTGCAAATAAACTTCAGCGAGGACGCCAGCTTTGTGAATTTCAGCTATTGCGCTGGGTTCTGTGTGAATAAATTTTCTCAGAATTTCTAATTCCTCAATAGGGATATTTTTGTGATCTCTCAATCTTTTTAGAAATGTTTCATTACTCAAGAGCGATCTGGGCTCTCTAGAAGGATTTGTTGTTTTTAATTTCTTTGGATAAGCACCTGTGCTTCAAATGGGCGTGGTTCTAGTGTCCACTATATTAGTGACGGCACCCTCAGCGTCGCATTTGTTAACGATGGTATCTTCGAAATGTACAAATGGGGTTGACGTTGCGGTTTGCAACGTGGGGTCTTCTTCCTGATCGGAAGGGTCAACCTCTGGGGCTCCTTCTGGAGATGAGACGGGTCTCATGTCTCCATCACTGAGAGCGACAAGATTGCTAAGATTGGATTCAATTGAAACTGGCGGAGCGGTTCGTTGAGGGAGGTCGCCATCGCTACTTGACTTTTCCGTAGATTTTGTGGTGGTATTCTTTTTTGGTTCCACCGGAACAGTTTTCTTTCCTGAGCGTAAGCCTACCATATTCCCGTTTTATAACCATCGGGTCCCTGTTCGGGCGCCAAAATTTTGCTGCGATCTCTGGATTATGGAATGGGCGAAAATCAGAGACAAAAGATGACCCCAAAGACTGTCCTGACCGTAACCAATTACAACAGGTAGAAACTGGGAGAAAGGATGGGATCGGATTGCATGGGATAAAGTACTACGGTGCACTATGGTGGATGGCGCGAGAGTAAAAAATGGAGATCACGTAAAGAGAAAGAATCTCTTCTAATGCCATAAAGAAATGTTTTTATTAGTGATAAAAAAGAGGCTGTCCACAATAATCCCAAGATAAAACCTCAGAGAGGAGAATTTTGGAGAATTATAATTGGAAGGGAATGAAAAGAAAAAGAAAAAATTAATAGATAACGTATTAGCATTAACTTACAGTTGTTGATTAAGTAAAATTGGGGTGGGTGATCACTCAGTCGCGGTGATGTTGCGCTCCGATGACCCTTACTAGCAGGAAGAAAAGCTGGTTTTGATGACAGCTAGTGTTGATGGGTGACTCTCTGTGACGATCCAATGACTTACGACGGGAGTTTCACTTGTTCGGTGAAAAGACAGGTAAGACGGAGATTCGACTACCTGGGGCTGCACGAAAGAATGACTCCAGGTGGCCACTTGAACGACGAGACCACAATACGTCGTTGGGACGAGTATCTACAGCTCCGTGACGAATACTGCCCTCAAGACAGCGAGTTGAGGAATTAGTGGAGATGAGTCCACTAATCGGCGGGGTCCAAAATAGTGCAGTCGAAATATGCAGATTGCGAATAATCACTGTCCGTGAATTTCCGATCCATTGGGTTTTTACGAGGGCACGTATTCATAGAATTACGTCATGGCCTCTTGATGTACGATAAGCTAGAGCATGACCTTGGAGAATTGTGATGCCTTCTTCCAGGTGAGTTATCCGGTGTTCATCAGAATTAGCCTAGTCAAAAATGCTGAATGCATAGAGTGGAAAATCGTGGTTTTACCAATGAGTGGAGAATCGACTGGCGATTCATTCGTGTTACTCGTGAAGTATCTCAATTAATACCTGGGTCGGGTGTATTTCGGGGTACGTGCGAGTCTTGCATTTTCCGGTGATTATTTCCTTACTTATTATAACAACGGTCCACAGAGGCTGGGTCTGGCTATTTGGAAACGCTTGATTATGAGTTTTTCCATTAGGCTGATTTTTATGACCGTGGTCACCCTCAAGTGATTCCGGAGGGGCGTATCGGAATCGGTCGTCCCACATTTAGTGTCACCGAGCCCTCATAATTTATGTATTTTATGGGGTTCTTATGATCGTCGACAGCAAGCCATGGGTGTGGTTTTACTTATTGCATGATCGCAGTTTCCAGAGACACTGGGAATCTCTATTGGTCAGTTGTATCCTTGTATAGCCACGAAATCCATTGTTCCCCTTAGTCACCCCAGCAACAATGGCGGCACCCCTGGCACACGCGTCGCCTTAGGTGGTAACAATCTCTGTCGTCCTGCACGCGCCATGGTATTTGTTGAAGATGGAGGTTTTTGTTTCTAAACTCCATAAAGAAAACACCGAGTCCGCGACAAATGTCTAAGAGAGTGGGCAGGAGGTCAACGTCATATCTATCTAATAAAAGATCATTAAAGTGTTTCACCCTGAGGTTGTAGTAAAATGGGCATCTAACAAAAATGTGAATCAGGTTCTCAAGCTCGAAGTGACATATTCTACAATAGTCATTCGGATTGTATCTGAAGGTTTTATCTTTGATGATGATTCTCCCAACGTGGACTGAGGCCAGACGAGCCTGGGCCACCACTCGGGTTAGAGCCAGTGGGCAGCGCAAAGTGAGATATCTGGAGATGTTGTCCGAGATGTTACGAGGAATTTTAAGTTGCAGGGAATTACTGTTCTGATATCTTAGGATGTCCTGAGCCTTCAAATTATCAGAGAATCTGGAGGTAACCAAAGGTTTGTGAAGATGCCAGGTCTCTGGGTCTGTACAAAGGCAAAGGAAATCCATGTCCAATTCAAAAAGAACTAGCTTGCGCCTTGAAAGCCAGTTGAAGTTGACCTTGTTTGCACTTTTGTCCAGTATGTAAAGCAATCTCTTCCAGCAGATCAGTGGAAGATGATCTTCTTCCATGGAAAGCACTTTGATTGCCCAATTGAGCGTAAGGTCAAGGGCCCTGATTGCCACGTGTCTCAATCCCAATTCCAGTCTCAGCGCGTGTCCTGGGATGCTAGCCGGTACAAGCAAGAGACGCTTGAAGTAATCTAGTTGAATCATTTCCAAAGAGTCAAAATGGCCAAGACCCCAGGAAGCGACCGCATAGAGGAGAGTTGGTGAGATCACACTGTCAAACAGCTTCAGTTTGGTATCCCAAGCGTCAGATTGAGCCCTAATCAAAACAGTCTTGGTTACCTTAATGGCCACCTTCGCCTTCTGAATCGCGTGGTTGACTGCTTTGATGCCCCGCGTGCTACTTTCTAACATAACCCCGAGATATTCATAATGCTTGACAGTTTCGACTATCTGACCCACAAATTTGAAGACTCCCAGCTCACTTTTGTGCAGTCTCCCACTGGCTCTAAAAGGGAGTACATTCGGTTTGAAGTATTCACTACGAGGCCGTTCGAAGAACAATAAACACTGAGTGTACGAAGTTTGTTTTTGACGTCTTGAATGCTGTGACACATTAAGTCAGAGTCGTCAGCATAGGTGGGTAGGAGGAGGGCGTGCCTGGCATCAATACTGAGCCCCCTGAAACCTTTGGATCTGAAAAATGTTTCGAAGTCTGATACATACAGAATAAATAAGATGGGACTCAGTATTTCCGCCTGCAGAACTCCCTCCGTCACCTTGAACTTCTCGGTACTTCCTCCCATCACTTTTACCTGCGTTACTGCTTTATCATATATATTCTTCAAAACATGAATAATTTTTACGCTGAGTCCCAGGCTGAAGAGCTTCGACCACAGGAGACCGTGAGGCACTGAGTCGAAGGCTCTATGAAAATCTACGAAAATAGCATAGACCGCATTGCCCTCGTGTCTCAATTGCATCTGAATTGCAGCTAATAAATTAAAAATCTGGTCCTCACAGCCTTGTTTTCGGCGAAAGCCAGCCTGAGACTCTGGCAGCAGACTACTGTTCTCCATCCACTGCTCGATTCTCATTGCAAGAATTTTTGTGAATATTTTCAGAGTGTTATTTATCAAGGCTATGCCCCTATAATTCCCCGGATCCTCTCTATCACCCTTTTTGTACAGCATTGCTAATGCTGAGCATGACCATGAGTCAGGAATAGTTCCAGTTTCAAATACCTCATTAAAAAGTTCTAAGAGAAGGATTTTGCCGTTGTGTGGAGGTGCTTTCCAGAATTCATTGCGAATTGAATCAGGGCCTGGAGCCTTGTTATTCTTACATGATCTCAAAGCTGTCTCAAGTTCAATTAGTGTGAAGGGAGCGTCCAGTATTGGGTGACGGACATCCGTAAAATCAAGTAAATAGAAAATTCTCGGTGGGTACATGTTTCTGTAAAACTTCTCCCATCTCTCTTCAGAGATCGAATTGAAGCTGACAGATTTTTTACACATTTCCCTGACGGTTCCCCAGAATTGCTTAAGATCCCTAACATTAGCTAGCCTATTTTTCAAATCTATAAAATAAGACTTTTTCTTCACAACAATCAAATTTTTGTGTTTCTTTTTTCTTTCATTATACTCTACCAGCAGTAATTTATCAGTTTCTTTATCTTTATCGACTTTATTCTTTTTATATGCCTTTCAGGCTTTATTAATCCTATTCTTTCTAATTCTCCTCTCTTCATCTGCCCGTTTATGCCTCGGACCTTGCTTTCTCGAGGAAGACGCGCTCTTTATTTTAACCACTTGGGACATTCCCGACTGTTTTGCTCCCTGAATAATGGAGTCATTTGAAAAAGCATTCTTCAGGTCAACACTCTCGAGGTTATCGAAACGAGACCCGCTCAGCAAACGTTCCAGCCCTGATATGAATTCTGCCCCATTTTGCCGGATCCATTTAAGCTTCTCAAAGGATGCTTCGACATTACTGTCGAGGGCATTTACGACAAGGTTATCCGAGTACACATACACGATGACCGAAAAATGGTCAGAGAGAAATACTTCGTCAAATACTACCAGGTTACTTACAAAACTCAGGACTGCCGCATTCGCCCAGCAGAGATCTACCGTACTAGTACATATGTGATTACAAAAAGTGGTTTGGCCAGAACAACCCCCTGATAGATTTCCCCTGATACATTTTCACTCATCATTTCCATCAATACTCTTCCTTCTGTTTTTAGCACCATCACACACTACTCTTTCACTTGCGATCACTGTGTCTTGAATTAGCTCAGAAGGAATTGCGTTGTTGTCTTGACCGATCCAACCATTAAGATCCCCTCCGATAAGGAGTGGCTCCTCCCCTCTGCTCTCCAGGATATTGTCTATTGCGATGCCCAGTAACCCGATAGTCGAAGAATATTGGTCAAAACTTGAGAACGGTGGGATGTACACTAGACCAACGGTAAGGTCTGTCTCGGCACTGCTGAGATGGGCGAAGATCCACCAGGAGATGTCAATAGTTGTTACTTGGATACTGTGATCAACGAGAAGTAACAGCCCACCGCTGCCTCGTCCTCTGTCAGCTTCTTTTGATGCATGACTCCATATACAAGTGTAATTGTTCTCGATCCACGAGGGAATCCAGGATGGGTCAGAATCGAGGCAGGTCTCGGATATTCCAATGACAAAGGCATCCCCCACGACGTCGGCTGCTTCCCAAGTGTTCTTGGCACCATATGAGTTCCAGAATATGAACTTAGCCTGGGGGCAGAAAAAGCACCGAGTTGGTACATGGGTTATTGACGATAGAGTGGGGGAGGGGGACCAGAACCCACTCGGCCACCAGAATTAGACTTATGCGACCGACGACCACTCACTTGTTTCAATCCTCCTTTATCAGGACCTGTTTTGGAGGGATTCTTGAAAAATTTACCCAGCTCCTGGCTCCAAATATGGCATTCCTCACCGATAAGGACCCTATCGTGGAGAGCTTTGGCTGGAGTCCCTTCAGCCTGTCTTTCCCGAGCGAACTGGCTGGACCTCCAAGCCACCTCGCGCTCCAGAAGAGTGCGTTCATTCTCGATGTAGATGGGCATATCCTGGAGTGCCTGACTCTTGGATTTCAGAATATGTATTTTGGTATCAAACTTACTGCGTATTACATGATGTAATTTCTTTCCTTCTCTGCCAATAATCGAGACCTTCACGATGTCATCTTTTATGTTTTCCAGATTGAAGTGGGTAGATAGAAGCGTTTCGACAGGTGACTGAGGGTATTCTTCCATAGGGAGACCACTAATAACGATTTTGCACTTGTTTTTCCTCTTTTCACAGTTCTCCAGTCTTTTAGATATCTTGCTTAACCAGTCGATCACATGCTCACTAGCAGGGCTCTGGGTTCCCTCGGCTGATTTTACTTCCAGAGCGTTAACTCTCTCGGCCAGATTTTCGGAGGTCTTCTCTTTTCTCAGTTCAGCCACTTGGTTTTCAATGGAAGTCAGTCGGGCATTTTGGATTTCAAATTTCTCATTGATCGTGGATTCCAGGTGCTGTATTTGTCTCGAGTGATCTTCACGTGACTCTTGTATCGGGGAGGAAATTCTTTCCAGCATTGTGGCGACAGAGCGGGAATCCAGCTCCTCTCTTTTTTGGAGCTGTCCTTCTTCCTAGTATTTCGGGTGCCACTGGGAATGGTATTATCCTTTGATGGAGCCATTTTTGTAACGATCGGATGAGCTAATGATCTTCTGAGTTTCTCAGGGCTCAGTGGTGTAATGACACTATCACAGTCCTGCACTTTACTTTTCAGGCTAGCTCTCAAGATAAAATCCTCAATGGGCCCCTTAGGAGGAGGAATTGGGAGAGAGGGGCAGGTTTTAGGAGTACTTTTCACTTTTTTTAATGTCTTAGGAGTGTCAGTTTTGCCCCTCTGACGCCTTGGGGTTAACGACTGGTTGCTGGATAGCTGATTAGTGTTGACATCATGTTGAGGAGTTTTTTGTTTTATCCGAGAGATGTCGCTAAGTGTCGGGGCCAAGTTATCGACTGAAGCTGCGGTGTTACCGTTTCCTAGCATGCTCAATAACAGTTTCGCCCGCCAAAACTAACCTTCAACATTTGTCCGAGACTTTGGATGATCGGTGCGTGAATTACACCAAACGGCTACCTTCGGTTTATTACTCAAAATACGCATCACAGTCTAGACTACAGGGATGGGCACAAATGGTAAATGGGGAGAGAACTCAAATCACTGAAAATTTCCAAAAATTGGGACCGAATGACTATATGCAACCACACTCTAATCTGGCACACTAGCGCCCCGCGATTAGAGAGATAGCTTACTCTTCTTCTAGGGAGAGTCGATATCGTTTGAGGTCTTGTATTGAAGTTCCCCCTCTTGATCTTCCTGACATATCAGAAAGCTCATATCAAGTGCGCGAAATCTTTTTCGAAATAACGAGTGGTCCTTTGAAAGGTTGCGCTAACGATACAGAAAATTGTATAAAAAGAGATAAAAAAACTCCGTCGGCCTGGCGCTACATGAATCACACTGTCTGTAAGTCTGAATACGTAAGCTCCCTTCAGAAAAGTGAAGTTCCTATGGAATCCTGGCAGCCTGGCAACCCTGTTCGGCAGGGTGCTACCTAAAATCACCAGGCCCGTAAGCCCGACAAGATAGGCTCTCTATATAGATCACGCCGTATCTCTACTTGTACAAGACTCTCGCTACCTCTGATTCATGACTTCGGCATGGCGCTACCTAACGACCTGCCTGTAAGCCCGAATACCTAAGCTCCCGTCAGAAAAATGAAGTTTCTAAGCTTTTCGGCATGGCGCTATCTAAATGACATTGTCTATAAGCCCGAATACATATGCTTTCTCTCCCCAGACAAACCATCTATGATTTCTCGGTAGGACGCTACCTAATACTCATGCCCGTAAGCCCGACAAATTATGCCCTCTCTAGACAAACAACTTACGCTCTCTATAAACTGACAATTTACGCTCCCTACATAGCTACCTCATGCTACCTCTTCAGGGCAATCACCTTTCATTAGCTACCTCAGTATTATTATTGTTATCGTCAGGGCTACCTTATTGAGATCAAGACTGACAGACGGACGGGACCCGCCAATCGGACTAGGTATTCTCAAAGATTCTATTTTTGGTTACTTTTCTTTCCGTTGATTTTCTTTTCTTTATTATAATTTTTTTTTATTAATTCCTTTTGGTTCTTGGTTTTTTTCGGGAACCAAAAGAACCCCGGAATAATTTATTCTAACTTTGTTATTTATTTTTGATATTTTATTAATTTTATATTACGCAGAGACAAGTCATCTCTTTCGTTTTTTGCCTTACCGACGTTCATTTTCGTTGCTCCTTTCATTCTGGTTCGGAGGTCACTTGGATCCGCGTACTGACCTGACCACGAGATAATGCTATCTCCTATTGTTCTGTCTGACTATCAAGTGTACTCCGAAGATCTCGAAATTGTAAAATAAAACTTAACGCTCCTCTTCTACAACCCCGGACTTCTCTCTTGTTCTGAGGAAAATATCGTTGTGTGGGCGTGGGTTCGACTCCTTTCAGCTCTCGAGGACAGCATGGACCGAGAAGCCCGATCACGACTGAAAGTAACGTGTGGAAAACCTCAGACGACCACGCAACCTTGAACTCAACGCAGCAATCCATAACCAAGGTCTAAGCCGACACAGAATGTATTTGTAAGGATTGAATGAGCTGCTGATTGTTCAGGTTGTTTTCAGACTTGTCGGATTGCGAGAACGAAGGTAATGATTTGGCCGTGTTTGGATAATCGAGAATATTGGGTTAGGGTTTTATTGCGTATTCGTTGAGGCCAAAGAAAAATCATTACAAATGTAACCGTGAAAATTTACGCCTGATAGGTCTATCGAGTGGATAAGTATTCCGGGCATTGAGCCAGTTTTTTATTTCATTTTCAGGTATTTCTTTTTTATACTTTGACAAACATTTCTAGCCCCCGTATATGCCTTCGGCTCTGGAGAGTTAACATATATCCCCGATATTTTTTCTTCGTTTCGAATGGAAGCCATGATAATAGTCCTGAGGCCTTCACTTTGTAAGGAGGGTTTATCCGTGTTTTTATAAAGTTTTTACGAGTACGATATACAAGAGAGGTGCGTATTGTATCACCTTTCCCTGTATCACGCTCATCTATAGAGTCTACATCCTCCGAAAATTCAGGTTCTTTTCGACGTTCAATATCTGGTAGTACTGGTGGGGGTCAATGAAATTTACGGTTGTCCAGAAACTTCCGAGGTGTGTTTAGACTTTGAAGGTACACCGCAAAATGTTCCCATCGTTTAGCTGAATATGTTTCCCATGCTCTGACCACATCTTGTATCAGATCAACAATATTAACACCAATTAATAATAGTCCATCCAATGTCACTTGTCCTTTTGCATCCGACTTGAGTCTTTTTCCAGTATCAACGATATCACTATATTCAAGTATGCCTGAGACTTTTCGTTTGTATACTGCAGGTACAGTAGCCATACTAGCATTTGGCTTGTATCGTGCATCAGTCCTCGTCTCGTGAGGGGTCTCCTTTTCTTGCACAGGTACCTTACTCTGCTCCGTATAAAATAAATACCGTCTTAGATCGTCATTATATAATTTCCATTTTTCGTGATCGTCCTTGGATTTTTTTGAGTTTAAAATTTTCAATAATTGAGCATCCAATCTACTTGTAACGATACAAGGGATTTGAGCTGACGGCTGAAGTTCTGTAACCTATTCAGTTAAAACACCGTGAGCGTCATGTGTAGAATTTTTTTTTAGTCGTTCCACATTGTCTTTTGGCACAATTATCATTTTTCGTGCATGTTTCATCGTTATACAACTGCTGAGATTAGTGCACTTATAAGAGATCTCAATATCACGGGTAAAAATGCACCACCTTTCTGATTGATGATTTTTTCTTGCTGGGTAAACTCTGATTTTTATCAGCTAACTTCCTCAAAGGTTTTTTATGCTTACACAATTTTGACTTTTCGCAAGTTTTCAAAGAAATATTTCGGTGCAGCAAATTCAGCGCATACTCGCAAATGCAACGAATCAAATCTTTATTAGCGTGTTGTATTATTGCTCGTTATAGCCTTGTTGAAGCGTGAATGACCGCATGTAATAAGGCCGTACTCGTTTCTCCGAGCGACTTGCGAACAAAGCCGCTTCCAGAGCGACTTGTCTTTACCATTACACATGAACGGCTGGTATACTCCGCGATGAGCCTCCTCCTTTTATATTGTAATCCGTCTGTGGAATATAAACCTAGTAATAGGGGTCGCTAGGAAATACATTGGTCCGAAATCTGCGGTTTTAAATCAAGCAACAAGTAGGCATGAGCCACCGATGTGGCGTCAAAATAGGCTTCTTATAAAAATTGTTGGTCCTCTGGGTACATCTGACGAGCCAAATGTCCTATTTGGGCACGATCTCGAGGATTTTTGATCACGACAATATAATTTGTATTCAATGAAATATCTCGCTGTCCTTTTCCTTGGTGGAATAAATTTTAAGATATAAATATAACACTGAGTTTTTTGTGATGACTGCCTTTTGTGAATAAGTCAACTATTGCACCATTCGATGACTCACGCATCGAGTTGTCTGCAATAAGCAATTTTGGTTTATCATCATCAAAATCTCCGGATCTTGGTAGACCCTCACAAAATTCGAGAAAATTTTTGTCATAATCCGAATATCCATTCTGCCACTCAGCATAATAAAAAATGACTTTTTCAATCGGTGTATCACATATTTCTTTAAATTCTTTCAAAAATCTTTCAACAAAAAATGTTTTTCCACAACCTGTGGATCCACAAATCATGGCAGTGAAGGGATGTTTCCACATCTTATCCATGTTGCCGTCTGATTAAGAATTGCAAAAAACTCATCATGTTATACACTGGCATCAGATATTCAAAAAAGTAGTATTCATTTCGGAACGGCAGGTGATGCCGCAAGCGCTCGACCTGCCAAGGGCGGCTATTACCTCATTGGTCAAGGACTATATGCGTAGGCGTATATAGGTAAACTGCTGGAGACATACACTTGCCCCTCCTGTGGCTAATAACACAGGCCGACAAATATTGTCCCCTGTCGGACACAGAGATGAGACCACTACTACTCGATAGATTTTTGTATGAGGATTCCGAATGTACCTTGAAATCTCTTGAAATGCCTTAGTTTCTGAGATAAAAAAAGTTGAGGATAATCGAGCGAGCCCGGAGGGTTGGAAAAAAAGCAGTCATTTTTCTCTTCTATTTTTTACGTATTTTTTAAATGATGGAAAAGGCGTGTGCAAAGTTTCAGACTGCTGGGGAACATGATTAATTTATTATGAATTTTTTGAAAAAGTATTAATTTAACCCGTGATCTTATGGAAATCACAAAAAAAACTGCAAATCCCAAGGAAAAAAAGCAGCCAAAGTCATGAAACTTTAGACACATTTAGAACATGTGATCAATGAATTTTTGAGCGAAAAAGATTGTCGCCTAGGAGCATTGTTTATCAATAATAGCGAAAAAAGTACTGAAAAATGAAATTTCTGCGCACGCAGCCCAAACGAGCAGCAACGTCTCAAGTATCGATCGGGTGGGGGTAGTGCGGTCAATTTAAACGTCTCTTGAGAGAGAGCGATGAAGCGTTGAAATTGGAGCTCCCTCGAGCCAGTGGTATCAGCTCCTGGTGAAAAAAAAAACACTACCGACGATGTTGCCACTTTTTTGCATGGATTAATATTTTTTCATTTGTTAAAAAAAAACAATCTGAAAACCATTCAATGCGTGGAACAGATTCAAATAAATTTGATTAGCTCCAAAAATAATTTTTAACCGGAGATACTCCCTAATATTCCCTGAATTTTGAATCCGAATGGGAAAAATTTGATTGTTCAGCGATTGGTTTTCTGCAGGAAAATAATAGAAACCCCTCCACCTCACCTCCTACATTTCCTCCTCGCCCGATTATCCTTAAAGTCCTGAAAATGGCCTAAACCCCCCTTTTTCAATATTCAATCAAAAAATAATCCCTGCATGGATTTTCTTGAATAAAAATGCTCTTGAAAGATAAGATTGAGGGCTCTTAGATTAAAAAGACTATTTTTTCGTGAAACCACGAGATGTTTCATAATATATTCGTGATTTAATCGAAAAAATTCCATGCAAATTTCAAAAGAATGGCATGGCGGCAGCAGTCTGAAGTTCCACCGCCACGTGCTCAACCCCCAGATTTCAGGGTTATTTATTCAGTGCATTTTGTCGGATATAAGGTATTGTCAAAAAATGAACAGAAACATGAGTCTTGAAGAGAAAAGACTTCTAATAATGCTCGTTGAAAATCAGCCAGCGCTCTGGGAGAATGGGTTATCGAGGTATTACCATGAGACTCAGTTAATATGGCGTGCAATTTGAGAGCAGTTCAATCCTTCATATCGAGGTACAATTTTTAGTCTAATAGATCTCTGTAAATCCATTTACATATTGACTACACTTCTAATTCGTCTCCAGGATATTTGACGTGGTTTCTGTTCAAGTCGTTGGGGGAGGATCAAGTCAGGGAGAGACTCGTGGATCGAAATGCCCAATTTATTCTTGAACGCTAGCTTATGTTTCTGGATGAGAATGATAAAGATGACGATGATCCCGAGTGGAAATTCTATATAAGGTCTTGATCAGACACTGATCAGGTTACCTTATCAGATTCTGATCAGGTATGTTACGCTATAATTTTGGATTTTCCACTAGGGATGAGACGTGCTCTTTAACGTCGTCTCTACCATCCCTTCCCGCAAGTCTACCTCCAAGGCCACCTCCAAGTCCGCCTGTCGAAAACCCCCCAAGTCCAAATGAAATTCTCATTGTTGAAGCTGAACCAACTGATGATGTTTAATCCCTTGATATTTTCAACCCTAGAAATTCAAAATAACATCCTAACAATTTGAAACTTACAACTCTAAATCATAGAAACTTGAAAAATTCAATTCATTCATAACAACAACAATAATTTCATTTATATTTACAATATCTACATGAAATAAACCATCATCATATATTGCTTCAAGACACTCTCGGTTTCTTGAGGCTTGCTGTGTTCTGGAATGAAACTCGTGAAGCTTTTCTTTTGTGGCTGGTTTCGCTTGCAGTAGTCAGCCCTCAGCAGTAATCAGAAAACATTTTCATGACAGATTTACTATTATATCGTTTCTCTATTTTTGAAATATCTTGGTGGAATCTCTCACCATGTTCATTACTAAAATCTACTGGCCTCTCGGGAAAAAAAAATTAGATGAGCATGAAGGAGATGAATCTTCAAAGACATGTTACATCCCATCAGTTCAAGATTTTCACGTATTGCCATGACATGATCTTTGTAATCATCGGTACGGAAACCCCCAAGGAAATTTGCGCAAACATCCTTCACTGATTCCCATGCCTTTCGGTCTATATCAGTTAAAGTTCTGATGAAGTCGTCATCATTCTTCATCAACTTCCTGATTTGAGGATCGACAAGCACTCCTTTTATTTTCGCCTGGCTCAATTTCGCGGAAGAAGTCTTCAGAAAATCAAAAGCTGATCCATCCTTCTCTAGAGCTTTGACGAAATTTTTTACCAGTCCTAATTTTATGTGGAGTGGCGGTAAACATATTTTCTCGGACTCAGTAAATGGCTCTTCACGGACGTTACTTTTCCCGGGGGCAAAATGATCACGAACTGGCCAATCACGTCGACACCAGTAGGTCGCTCTACGAGCAGTATGTTCTGCTCGTTAACGGCTATCCCAGTGGCACAAAAGCAGCAATACTTGGTCCATCCTAGCTGCATCTCCATGACTGTTGCGACCATTTTCAGATCCGCTGAAATACGCCATTTATAATCTGCGTAATTAATTTTAGCGAATAACAGCTTGTTGGTTTCATGAGTTTCTTTCAGGCTGTTGGAATATGCGATGGGTAGGGACCGACTAATATTCCCAATATGTAATAGAACAGCCTTCAAACTGCCAGTTGATGAATCAATGAACACACGCCTTCTTCTGGATCATGCGAGATACCCATGCTTTTCATCAATCCATCGATGTCAGAACAATAACAGAGAATAGGCCCTCCAGTGAAGAAGTTATGGAGGCCGGCTTCACGGCTACGGTACTAGGTGATTCGCACGTCTGGCGTGAGTACGTCCTTTTCCTTCAGTTGTGAAGGTAGCTATTCTGCAGCTTCTTTGCTAAGCCTCCAATCTCTGACTAAATCATCCACTTCATCTTGTTAGAACCGACCTCGAATATTTTCCTTTTTTAATTCAGCGATTGACTCATAATCCAAATCCACTGCACTTTCCTCATTCTTAACAGATGACTCCTCTTCTGGAACTCCAATTGCAGACTGACTTGATATTTGCCAACTGATAGACTCACCGATTGGTGGATCAAGAGAGGATACATTTGGATATTGTATTTTCACCTTACTTTTCTTCGTGTAACATCCAATTTTTACAGCGCAAAAATAGTAATCTGCGATGTGATCTATTGGTTTTCTCCAAATGGCTTAAGGGTACCAAGGGTACTTAACTGCGGCTTCTTCTCTTCATTCTCGAATCCAAGAACACTTCGGTGACAAGAAGCACAGCATTGGTCTGGAGTCCAGGGCTTGTTGAGATTTCCCATTGAGTATCCGAAGCATTTTTCGTATTCCTTTTCCAATAATTCTATCACGTTTCTCTTCTGTGATTTTTGTGAAAATTTCGCGCAGACAAAGCAAAAAGAATTGGGAGGATTTTGGCAATGACGAGTCATCAAATATTCCGTAAGATCAGAGATAAACTGTGAGAAGTTCTGTTAATTTTACATTTCAGAATTCTTTTGTTAATTGGAGGAGGAATAAAGAAAAAGAAGTCTCCTGAAGAATCGAAATAGGCTTCATGTCTTCTTAAATTCATAATAAAATATCACCCCCTGTGGGTGCTGATATGCTTGACGTATGAATATTTCAGGTAAATCGATGGAATATATTCATATTTCATGCATTAGTTATAACAGGCAATGTTAGTTCTACTCATATGGTGCATGAAATGAACATTTCATGCATAGCATGAGTAGTTATGGCCTATTTTTCATCTAATTTGCAGCATTGTCTCTGAAATCTAACCATTGAAATCTGGCGGTTGAAATGGCACGTGGCGGTACAACTTCAGACTGCTGCCGCCATGACTTTTTTTGAAATTTACATGCAATTTTTTCGATTCAATCACGAATTTATTGTGAAACATTTCGTGGTTTCACGGAGAAATGGTATTTTCAATCTAAGAGCCATCAATATTATCCTTCTAGGGCATTTTTATTCAAGAAAATCCATACAGGCATTATTTTTTATTGAATATTGAAAAAAACTACGGAGAAACGTAAACAGATTCATTACCATTCGATTCGTGCCCTCGTCGTCGATAAGGTAGAACCTTACCGAATCAACTACCAGGGCATACAGGAGACGGTGTACCATGACGTCATCACGAAATCGGAGAGCGAAATTAAACGCGCGACAGGTCCAAAACGAAGGCATGAGGAGGGCGTTTCAACCCTTCCCTATGGATATAAGAAACAAGTCGTCGATTGCACAGGTGTAATTTTAGTATAGTTTTTTTTTGCTAATAAATTAGCAATTTGCTTCCGAATGGATTAATCGAATTAGAACAAAAATTTTGATCGCAGTATCGAACTGCCTATTCGGTTCATTCTTTTTTATGTTACTATTTTCAAATTAATGGGATCCCTCCCGAAATTCAATCTCAGGAGAATTTTAATAGATTTTTTTTTCAAAGAAAATTTGAAATAAAATTCCTACTGAACACGACGAGAAAAACCCAAGAAACGTGAAAATTGACTTCTGGGCATTCTTTAGAGCCTAGAAAGTTCATGATCAAGGTCAAAGCTGGGTCAACAGTGGGCCAACCCTGCGTTGACTTTTGGTCAACTTTAAATCAACTTTAGCTTGACCACAGGTCAACCTTGGCATGCCCAAGTTCAACCTTGGCTTGAACTGTTGATTAAACCTTCATTAAAACTTGATGAAATTTTGGTTAAACCCTGATTAAGCCATGATTGACCTTATACTAAATCCTAATTAAACGCCGACTAAACCTTGACTAAACAACGATTAAATCCCGACTAAATCCTGACTAAACTCCGACTAAACCCTAACTAAATCCCGACTAAACCCTGATTAAATCCAAATTAAATGCTTTTTAAGGCTATAATTTCAAAGCAAACGATGCAATCGCAAATATCTTCGAACACGACCGAGATAACATCCAAACAAATATTTTAATCTATAATTGAAAAAAATTCAACGATCATTTTTGGAATGATTTTTTTAAGTTCATGAGATATTTGTAAATTTTGTGGAATAGATTCTCATGAATATTAGAGTTGCATTTGATGGTAAATTCTGAAACGAGTACTCTTGCTGTCGGTGAATTTGTGAAGAACATTGAATATTAGAAAGTTTATAGGTCTCGTGACCTTGAATAATTTCACTGGCTATTGCCGTTGTTGCATTGAGTGGTCTGCTCGCCGGTTTTACTAGTCATGGAGACATTTCATTTTCAATCGTTCTTATGTGTTGACTTGATTCACATGAATATATTTGACGTTATTGAGATTCTGATTGTTGACTCCAATTAGTTTGTTTTTTCCGAATATTGGACTTACTGTGACTTTAGTTATTATTTTTTTTTTATTCGTGTCAAACTCTTTTATTTTATTAACAGATGTGATCTTTATAAATAGTGAAGTCCGTTTATTCATTTGGACGATAAAAAAATCGAAAAGTGGATTATTTAATCAATTGTTTCGTTTAGTATTGAATTTTTTTTTCAGAATTTATCAAATATTGTGAATTTCCGAACAGTTAATGTTTCTTAATTTACGTAACCTAGTCACATGTCTAGTCTAAGCTCCTTCAGTAACCCAAGCCATATTGGAGCTTAGGACTATGTCGTTTTGTATCCAGTGGTCGTTCTAGTAAAAACGACCTGGCGCTCAACTTTTGTTATTTTAGGATTGTCTGGGTGTCAGAAAGCTGCGTAGTGGATAGGGGTTTCTGTGAGCCTCAGAGATTACGTCACAATACATATATACAGACATGATCTAAAAACAGCATATTTGAATTCCTGAGACCAAAATTAGTCATCCTGACACAAAAAAAAGGAAATTTCAGATTACAGAATATTTATCATAACATTACAGAATACAATGGTTCCATTCGGTAGCAATAATACTGCATATTCTGGATAAAAAACTTGGCAATTGGTTTTTAAACTACTTCTAGAGATTAGGTCAACAGTTAGACGTAAGATTGTCTTCACTCATATTTTCAATTGAAATTAGATATCAGTTTTTTTGTTGATGTAATCTAGGTGTAAAAGTTTTTTAACGCTAAATGTATGTTTTTTTCCAGTTTTTAAATGTAAGTTTTCTTGTGGATATAAAATGTTTTGTAGACAGCAGTTTGTTAGTTGTAGACTGGATGCAGTTTTCTTGTAGATATAAGATTTTTTCATGTAATTCGATGTACTTTTTTTTAATACATTTTTTTTTCTATCGGTAAAAGAATTTAATTTTTTTTACATTGTAATTTTTTAATGTCGATTCAAATTTTAAAATTTCTTTTGCATTACATTTTTCTGTTTAAATTTAAAACTTGAATTTAAAGGGAAGTAAATCGTTTTTGTTTTTTTTCTTAAATGCCATAATAAAATTTTCTGTAATTTTTTTCTATTCAAGAACATTCAATTCTAATAATACATTTTTCTTCTTTATTCTAACCTATATCTAAATACAATTTTTTATTTCATTTCTACCATTTTTTAAATGACCAATTCCCATTCCTCGACCGCCCAGTCATCCGTGTTGTATTTGGGTTTATCCCCCCCCCCCCCGCCTCCGAAGAAGATGAGGAGGTCTTGCAAATCCTCGATCGGGAGATCCTTCAGAGCTCGCTTCCTCTTCTCGTCCAACTGGCCTTAGAGATAGGCCCTCTGGTCTATGCACCTGAAAATACAAAAAACGCTTGAAATTTGAATGAAAAAAATCTTGGGAAAATGAGGGCAATAAATTTTTTTATGAAAATAATCCAGCACGAAAAATTTCTACGGGAGAGAACACGATCAAACATTTCTTTCCGGAAAAATTTCGACGCTGCAAAATTGGGCGAAACCGAAACAGAAAAATTCAAAAACGAAAAAACATAAACACGGAAAATTTCAACGAGAGAGAGAGCGCGAGCAAAAATTTCTTTCACAAAAAATTTCGACAGTGAAAAATTTGACGCAAACCGGAATTAAAAAAATCAAAAATGAAAAAAAAAGAGACGAAAACCGAATGGAAAATACATGTAAACTCCATAAGAGACATTCAAAAAAAGAAGAAATGCACGCATTTTGGAAAAAAATTCAACTAAAAATGTAACGTTGAAAAATTTGGAACAAAAAAAAAATTTTCTCACAAAAAAATGCATGAGACTCGCACTCTAGAAATCTACCCATATAATTTTCAACAAAAAAACGATGTGAACATTTTTTTTATACGAAAAACCAAACAAGAATTTTTACAAAAAAGATCACTCAAAATATAAATAAAAACTTACCATGTAGTAAGTTGTGACGAATATTAAAATTCACAAGCACCAAAATGACTTTAATTTTCTCTAATTATCGCCACAAACTATCCCAAGTCTTTTAAAACAACCCAACGTGAAATATTACCCAAAAGGCGCCAGTCTATTTTAATTATTTCTACACCTTGACCAAATAGACAACTGTCAAACCCAATTTTCCTCCCAATACAAAAAATACTCAAAAAAACTCAACAAATCTCCAACCCAGCCTCTTTATTATAAGGGGGAGGGAGGACGATACTCCCTTAATCGGGATTCGGATTCTTGGAAATTAATTACAACGCGACAAAATTTATACCTTTGAAAATCCAATATATTCTAAATAATCACAAAAATTGGAGTTAATAATTTTGGAAAGAAATATAAGAATTTCTACATCATGAAAATAAATCTGGATGGACCACTGGTCCCAACCAGTGCGGACGATAGAAATTAATTAAATGAATTTCGTCTCTACAATATAGAAAATGATTTACTGAGACTCTTCGGTCTCCAAAATCCACTCGATTGAATTAACATAGATTCAAAACTATACTCAACACGTTCTAGGCTCCGTCCTCGACCTTGAAACTTGAATAATGCTCAACACTACAACTTATCTCGATTCATCCAGTCCAGGGCCCCAGAATCCGCTCTAGATGCTCCAGACCGTCGAGATCTCCAAGACAACTCAAAACTCGACTTTACTCTACTCTACTCAACTCCAACTATCTGCTACGCAGATCCCTCTACTACTCAAAACTGCTACTCTATACAGGGTGTTTCCAAATTACTAATAAAACTCTCGTCCAGTGATAGATTGGGGTCCCCTGAATACGGGAAAATTGTAAAAAAAATTATTAGTTCAATAATTTTTAAACTATTATCGTTTACTATCGACCAATTGGGATGCGCGTATTTTGCCGCAACAGAGTGGGTAGCGAGAGGGTAGAGTAGATGACAACAGCGCATCGGGTTATGAAGAGAGGCTGGTGATGTCAAGGTAAGTGCATTGCTGGCAACGTCACTAGTTTTGATTCAAGTAGTAATTCAAATATCGATCTAAGTGTTGATTCAACTATCGACTCAAGTATTGATTGATGTAATAATTCAAATTTCGATTCGAGTATTGATTCAAGTATTGATTCGAGTACTGATCTGAGTATTGATTCAACTATTAATTTAAGTACCAATTCAAGTATTGATTATAGTATTAGCAATAAGTGTTAATTCGAAAATTAGATTCAGTAATTGAATCAATACTTGTATTAGTACTTGAATCAACACATGGATTAATACTTGAATTAATACTCGAATCAATAATTGCAGTAGTACTCGAATCATCACTTGGAATGATACTTGAATTAATACTTCAATTAATACTTGAATCAATACCCATTATGTACCACTGGAAGTATTGTTCTGGGTATTGATTCCAGTAATGATTCAAGCATTGACTCAAGTATTAATTCTAGTACTAGCATTTCACAGCAAAACGCAGTTTGGTGTGTTCTGATAATTGAATCGATACGATTAATGTTGAGAAATATTCCGTTTGATAAAGACTAAAATATCATAGGTATCTGAGTTTAGGTGATTGTGGGTATCGATTTGAGTATTTAAATAAGTAATAAGTCAAAATTTAATTTATTTAATGCATTGGATTTATTGCGCACAGAGGCGCAGAAGATTGAATTCAGTTTGCATTTTTGAGGGTTCAAAAAATTCCATCGCTCAATTACATGAAAACTCGCTCCCTATCACCTACAGCCATTGCCAGCAATGCACCTACCTTCACATTACCACTCTCTCCATAACCCGATGCGCTGTTGACACTTACTCTACTCCCCTTTCTACCCATTCTGTCGCGGCAAAATATGCCCATCCCAATTGGTCGATATTGAATGTCAATAGTTCAAAAACTATTGAACTAGAATTTTTTTAAACATTTTCCCGTATTTAAGGGACGTCAATCTATCACTGGACGAGAGATTTATTAGAAATTTGGAAACACGCTGTATACTCTACGAGGTCTCGGCGAGAACTGACGCCACGCGGCCAGTTCGCCAAAAATCACTCAATCAGAGGGCCAACCCCCTCTCTAATAACTTCAAACTAATCAAATCAAATCCTTAACTAAATGCCATCTGGACTGGATAATCGTTACAATATTTAATTTAGTTGTGACTCAAATTTTCAAGATAAAAATTTGACCGAATTTATTATCGTAGTGGGTTTTCTCCCACAATGCTTCTTCATCCTGGCGATGATTCCCCAGGTTCGTGCAGGATTTCACATGACTCCGGCATTTTCTGTCCTTGTCGGAAGTCGGAATTACCCGCTCGAGGTTGGCTCCTCTCCTCGGTGAGCGAATCAGGTCCGTCCCTAGGTGGTCAGCGGGTTCGAGTTGGCCCCAAGGGATTTTTCTCAGAGCCGTCCTTTTCTTCTCCTCTAAATCCTCTTCTCGACCATGATTCCCAAATAATTAATAATAATTCCAATTCGTTGGAATTTTCGCAATGGTTCCCTTGGTTTCTATCGAAAGGAAGGGAGCTTGAGCTCCTCCTGAGACTCAGGATTTACTTAATTAATTATTTTAATTTAAAATGAAAATAATTAGAATCTGTGACAAACAGATTGTCACAAGGTTCTCTCCAGTTCAGTGATGACTGATCTGACGATGTTTAAACTTTTTTTCTTTTTGTCAAAATGAAAAAACATACGAAGCACTGTACGAGAAATGGAGACTTATCACTGGAGACTAACCTGAAGAATATGAAATTTTAAGTGAGTGTTCCAAGGATCTCGCAGTTAATATATCTCAAACTTTTTATACATCCTGAATATCCGATAAAAAAAAAGGCTCTAATTTTTCTTTTTCAGCCACCTTCGTTTGCATTTGTTGTCTACTGTAACGAAAGATCGGTGATTGGTCTGTTCTGCTTGTAGATCAGTATCTCCTCCCTCGCAGAGAAATAGTGTCTCTCTCTGCACTCCCCATAGAATTGAGGCCAGCCAAATTTTTCGTCCACGTTTCCTTTATACAATCTCTTTTTTCTATGCCACTGAAAAAATGTATTTCTGATTTCCACATTTTGTATAATAACACATCACTATTATACAGGGTGTCCCATTTAAAAAAATTCGGCCAAATATCTCCTAAGGTGGACAAGTAACAAAAAAATGTTCGACATAAAAATTGTAGGGTTTCGAGGGGAACATTCGATGGATTGATTATTTTGAGCTTTGTGACGAAATTCCAGGCGAATTCGTCACCTGCTGAACTCCAAGGTATGTATGTAGAAAATGAGAGAGAGAGAGAGAGAGAGAGAGAGAGAGAGAGAGAGAGAGAGAGTAAAATTCATAAATCGTTATCTTTTCGTCGCGATAAAATTTTATACGGGAAATTAGAGCTACCGGCTACCTGAACTCTACGTCAGAATTACCTTAAGTTCGGAAAAGTACTCAAATTGGTTACCTATCGCGTAACTACCTTAATAAGTTGAGTCTGCTATTTTTCAGATACTGCAGTCGAGTTCAGGTTTTGTTTAAGTTAAGGTTTTGTTTTTTGAGATTTTTTTACGTAAAATTCGGTTAAGGATCAGGATGTCACCGTGGAATATTTAGGCAAAATACTGTACTGCCCAGTGTATTTTGTAATCCTTGTTGCTTTGTTAATAGAGTGAGTATGTAGCTCGAGTTGAAATACTTGCGCTCTCTTGCGCAAGAGTGTTAGGGCTTTCAGTTGGAAGGCCGTAGTGACAAGAACTCACTTGTCAATGCGGATCACCGTTGGGCTTTTAGTTTAGTTTAGTTTTCGATTTCATTGGTAAAGTCCTAATTCCTCTCCGGAGAGTGCCCTGTGTAGATAAGCTACCTTATTTCGGCCGTAGATAGAGCATAGAGCCACTTACATATCTGTTTTAGATTCAACTTCGAGTAATTACGGTTTTGTTTGGTTAAAATGATTTAAATGAATATTGCATTAAATTCCAATTCAAATATTCAACTATTTCGCGCATACTCAGCCAGGGAATCAATAGTTCGCATCGCCGCCACTCGAGTCAGCACCTTACGGAGCTAGTCTCCATTAGACTCCCCACCCCTCCGCAACAGGCCCGAGCCGAAGCACGCGATAGTCGCCATTACAATAGTCGCCCGGATCATCACGAGTGAGGTGCTCTAAATTATAGCTGCGAAGAAAGTTCGTTTTACGAAGTAATTGTCGGGGTAACCATCCAAAATACCGCTTACGACGACTCTCCAGACCATGGTAAGAACCAGTGTACTTATTTAAGAGTGACTTTCAGTGATTCGAGTGCGGTTTTTGAGAAAATTGGCATGAAGGGCTTGGAATGGCGTCGCAATCTTGCGAAATGACGCCAACCCCGAAATTCATGGTTTGAAGGGCCGAAAACTCTTTGAACGAACCCAATGCTATTTTCCGGCTACTTGAAGTTCATGGAGGATAAATTACGCTACCTGAAATAATTGAATTTAGAGAAATTTAGTAATCTATGCATCTCGCTCAAGCGATTGATGCTCAATGCCACCTCTCGCTTCGCTACCGTTCACTTGCTCTCTTGTATCTCGCTCATTTTTGCCTAATTCTGCGATGCTACCTATTTTTCGTTATTTTCGCCAACTCTCCAGGGTTTTGAGAGAAAAATGTGCTATTTTAAATACGTTTTGGCTACCTTCACGCGCTTTATACGACTTTTATCGTTTGAGCTTTATGGAACTCCGGTTGGGCATGGGGATGGTATCTTTTGTGTTACCTTTGAATTTTAATGGTTGGAATCCACAATAATAAAATTTATTCAGCTCTCTATCGGTAAATAAACTAGATCTGTACGCGTTAATTGATTATATGATACCAGAAGCTACCTGTTTCGATGGAGAAAACCTCCATTTCCGTGGCAGATTCAAGCTCTCTAGTTCCCTTTTGATACTTTTTCGATGGATAATATCCATGATTTATTATATTACAAATGGCTAATTATCGGAAAAGGATTATGAAGGATCTCTAAAATCTAGAATCCGAACAATTATCGTTCGAAAATGGAAAAATACGTAAATTTTCCGTAGCTCCTTCTCCCTCTCGCTCCCTCTCCCTCTCTCTCTCTCCCTCTCTCTCTCTCTCTCTCTCTCTCTCTCTCTCTCTCTCTCTCTCGCACGTACGCTATCTTCACGCGCCCTCTCTCTCTCGGATTCGTGTTCACCTCGTGGGCACAATTTTTGCTTCTTCCTATCAGCTTTGGGTTGGGATCACTTGTTTTTCACACTTAAAATTACCATTAGCATATTTTTGAGTCTTGGATTTTAATAGATCATTGTAGAATATTTGAAATCATTTCGAGTCACCTTCATGTAATTTTGTATTTGCAAGAGTTGACGAGGTTGTATTGATTTTAGCAACAGCGGAACACGTTAGTATAATTATGTGTCATTATTGAATATCGACTTATACCTATCCCGTTTAGAGTTTAAGACATTGGTTTGTACCGACGTCGGTGGCCGCGTGGATTAGACGCAAGTCTAGTGTGCGAAATGTTGTGAGTTCGATTCCCCGTGGCACCGAATTTTTCAACGGAAGACTCCGGCGAGCGGGAGGTTGCTAATAGAGGAACCGCCTGTACCGGCATGGGTTTTCTGTGGTTTCCCCATGCTACTTCTATGTTCTATAGAAGTGCGAATGCGGTACAGTGTAGAATCCACAGCCGCATGAATAGGGTTGGATAGAGTGCCGAATGATACCCGAAAACGGACTCCGAGGCCGTAAAAAAAGGACATTGGTTTGTTGGTTCCTCGATCGATGTTTGGCTTTGTTAATTGATGTTCTCGTCCACGAATCCACCCCTCTCTCCCCGACCCGCCCACTCAGCAACCGAGTAAATCCCGTACCGTCGTAATCCACATTTCTGGGTATGGTTTTCGTTGCGTTTCATGTCGTTATTGAATTTTTTGGGAAAATCAGTATTTAGTTTTAAGAAAATACGGTTCCGTTTGCAGTTTGTCGATTCCGCGTTGCTAAAAATCGGCTGGCCCCTTGAATATTCGAAGCAAGGATTGAATGGGCTACTGATTGTTTCCAGAGTCCAGTGTTGTCGTTATGGTTTTGGCGTTACAGATTTGTCGGATTACGAGAATGAAGGTAATGATTTGGCCGTGTTCGGATAATCGAGAATTTCATTTCACTCGAGTTATAAGAGATCACCTTAATGGTTCCTTCCCTAATCTTTGGATTCGTCGAGGTGGTTACATTTTGTGGCCTCCACAATCATCGGATCTTACCCCCTCGCGTGTGACTTCTACCTGTGGAGCTTCATCGAAGATGTTTACACATACCGACCGACCACTCCAGTGGATTTACAGAGATGCATCAGGGATGCTATTGCACGCATTACTCCATAAGTTGTTCGAAGGGTTGTTAAGAATTTCTGCCATCGAATTGAGTTGTGCCTACAAGTTAACGGTGAACACATTGAACATTTCCTGTAAACGCTCATGAATTTTTTTCTTTTTTTTAGCCCAAGAGATATGAAGCAGACATTACCTTCACGTGGTGCATCCTGGGTCACGCTAAAAAAATCGAAATCTTTAATTTCACCACAGAAATCGTTTTTGTGGCATTTTTAAAGAAAAATTAGAGCAATTTACATGAATGACGAGGTGTCTGCAAACAACTCAAGATGAACAAGTTTCATTGCGGCGAAAAATGCGTTTGCCATTTTAAAAAAGCAATTTGTGCTGGCAGCTTGAAAGCATAAGCTTGAAAACTCAAAATAATAAGTGCATCGAATGACCCCCTCGAAACCCTACAATTTTTGTATTCAACATTTTTTTTTTACTTGCCCGCCTTAAGAGGGACACCCTGTATAGAGTTGCTCTTTTCACCCAATGCAAAGTCTTCTCATTTTTCGCATATTTCTTATCGTTTAATAAACTAGCGATGGCGATGCCTCTCAGCGATGAAGGGTTATACGTGATTTTTAAACTCTCTTCTATTTCTTCGTTGGATTCAGCCGGTTCTTTGTTGCAACATACTTGGAAAATGGTACCCATATCCATTCCATTCTCATCTTGACAGCATATCCTATTTCTTCGATACTTGATATGTATTTTATTCCCTTCTTCTCTTTTACACCGGTCTTTGCAATCACATTCATCACCTGATTGAAAATCATCTAGTTAACATTCTAGTCCTTTTTTGCCATGGTCTTTCGAGTTTTCGGCGATATGTACTTTTCATCCTTCGTGTATTTATTAACATACACGTATACGTTTCTGACGCAATTTAGACTTCCGTTTTTCCCAATAATTCTCACTTGGTGACCGATCTGCGAGATATCTATTAAACAGCTCGACGTCTTGATCTCTCCAAATTTCATCCATTTTTACTATAAAAAATATTTTACACGAAAGGTCTACAAAAAATGCAAGTTTCGCACGTTGGAAAAACATTCACAGTGGTGGGGATAATATGAGGGGAGTGAAGGTAGCATGATAGAGGTGGGGGTAATATACATCATTTCAAATCCACGATAGTGGAGGTCATGTGTGACGCCAATCCCGCGGCACTCGGGTCGGGGTAATGCGTGGTGAGCATAGGTCAGTTATGTGAATGGTGGGGTTTGACCCTACCCCACTCTCATATCTAACATTATGAAACGCGGCTACTCGTATGTATTTCATCCAGTCGATTCTATATTATTCATCTATTTTTTTTTTCTATTCCGGCCCTTTTCGCCCTCTGATTGGCTAATCAGCCCTATCCAACCCTATGCATGCGGCTGTGGATTCTACACTGCATCGCATTCGCACTCCTATAGGACATAGGAGCAGCATGGGAAACCACAGAAAACCCATGCCGGTACAGGCGGTCACTATATTAGCGACCTCCCGCTCGCCGGGGCCTCCGGTTGAAAAACTCGATTCCACGGGGAATCGAACTCACAACCTTTCGCACACTAGGCTCGCACCTAGCCACTTCGGCCACCGACGTCGGTCACATCTGTTTTTTAATATGTAGAATATTGTTATGCACCAGAATTGGTCGATTGCGTTATTGTTTAACATGTGGACATGCAGCATTGTCAGCGTGACGCTTGCCAGCGTAACTGGATTATGCTGACCAAGTGATGAAATGTAAACAGTGAATGTATTATTAAAGAGACGGTTGGGTCTGTACAGATCAGACCTGAATTGGACTCCGACGTGTACAAAAATCGTAAACTCTTCGTAATCAGTTAGATGACACAGTAATTATAATCATGTAACATATTATCATATTTAAATGCCGATAAATCATTGGTGGGATTTATCCCTTTAAGCCTACTATAATTATAAGTACCCCCCACGCTGGGTACAACAATATCAACGAAAATGAGTGCAATAGTGTTGAACAGCAGGTGGTGCTGTCGCAAGTTATACGGCTCAATAAATCGGAGACGAAGCAAATTCGTGTTGGTCTACAAGTTACCTGCCTCGGTGAATTTGTACCTGTGGTGCAGTTTATGGTCATACGCCCCAACCGCGTCGTGCTGTTAATGTCACGGGAGGAATGGTGCCTTCTGTATAAAGATCTGGATACCATTACGAACTACTTTAATCCTGAGAAGTTTCACCGATAAGCCACGTACCTGCTAAGCAACTTGGGGATATCAAAGTGAGATTTTATCGCATCCATGATAATTCCTGTGTGGCCTTTGTACGTGCTGGTGTAAGACAACCCCTCATTATGATGAGTCCTAGAATTACCACATTGGAAAACAAAACTACATGGATCGATCAGTGGTTAAACTTTCTGGACTCATTGCCTCTCAAAAAATACAAGGAGTCTCTGGTCCGGGCGATCACAAGTGATGCCATGAATTACATGGAATACAACAGAATGCCAGTCGCTGAAGAACTCCACTACCGTATACGCAACAATTTCGAGATCTACCTTCTGGCCAGGGATGAACTCCGTCGTACAATACCTCAGGATAATCTGGGATATTTGTATCAATTATTTGGTGAATTTTTCCACTTCTGCTGAATGCCCTCATAATCAATATTATATAATAATAATGATCTTTTATGTTTGTAAATAATTTGAAACTGGAGAGAAAAATCATCATTTCTAAGCCTAAAAATGTATCCCATCAGTTTCTAGGAATTATAGGAAAGTAATTTTTAAACCTTGTCTTATTCATTTACGAAAACCCTCGACATTTTTCCAGCAAAGTCAAAGTTTCTAGAAGAATATCTTTGTCTCCAAGCTAGGTCAAAAAAATTCAGCAACCTCGAAATAAATGGCAAAACCTATTGTCCATCATTTGCGTTATTTAAGGTTGGAATACTTTGTTATCCCTTTACAAAAAATTTTCAAAAGCGCAATGTCTCTCCGACGCCTCAGGACGGTGCCTCTAATGTTCTAGAGAGTGACATCCGGACCCTCGTTGACACCGCACCTCATTTTCAACCCAACATCCATTTTACCCCCGACACCCATTTTTCACCTACCACTCTACCTTTCTCCCACCACCTCTTTTCCATCGATTACCCACATTCCACCGGCCACCCACTTTCCACCTGCCGCCTATTTTTCACCTACCGGCCATTTTCCACCCATTACCCACTTCCTGTGGACTTTGGGCACAAACTTTGAAACCCTGCACTCCAGGGGGCCCCAGCGCCCTGACATACTCTTCAGAAGACATACCGCCGAGGGGGGAAGGGGGGACGTGCACGTGCACTGCCTGGAAAAAGGGGGCTGCGAGCGTGGGAAATTCCCCAATAATTGCTACTTACGACTCCTATGCTAACTGGAAATAAAAAATACGACGCCGTGAGACGATGCGACTGATCGTGTCATGGAAATATTTCACACCCCGTTGCCACACTTGTGGCTGCCGGGTCTGCTGGGAGATCAGCAAGTCCACTCCACGAATGAATTGTGATAACCGCGCACACAGATTTACATTACGAAGCGGCGCCGCGATGCGAGTAACCACGTCGGGCAGTTTCACGCGAGTAACGAAGGGTTAATCTTTATCGGGAAAGTAGTTCACTCGGTTTTTGGGGATTTTGATTCATCGTTTCTCAACCATTCCTTCGTGTTCAAATTTTGGTTTTGAGTTCAAGTGATGAAATATTCTCTCAATTAATTGATTTGTTAACTTCATTATATGTGTGTGAATATATTTTTAATTTTTTCTATCATAAAAATTCTGGACATCACAAACTACGATATCAACTGATTTCATTTACATTATTGCCTTTCCAGTAAATAGCCAAAACTTTTCAACTTTTGTTTGTATTTTTTTTTACTTTCTAATGAACTTGTGACGAGTGATTTATCGTCCAATTTTTATAGGCGCCAGGTGGTTTGGTAATCTTTGAATTTTACGGCAAACCAACAAATCCGGCTAGCTTGTGAATAACTAGGATCCCAAGTGGGAGGAAGGACGAAACTCCCCGCGATTAACTCGGCCACATTGACGAAAGGAGGACACACGTAGAAATGACAAATTAATCGAGTTTATTTAATACACATTGTCGAATATGAGAGAAAGAACATAGATTTATAAACTGGTAGAAAATAATAATTTACCTTCCGAAAGTAACTGATAACTCATGGAATTCACGTAAATTTAGCAGAACAATAGATCCCGACAAGGAAATCGACGAAATAATCAATACTCGATGGAATGCGGTGGCCCGCTAACCCAGACGCAAGTAGCGCCTATTTAATCGAAAGTTAGCGACTTTGATAAATTATATGATAATTTGATAAATTGGAAATGTAACTCAACGTAATTTTAAATTAATTAACTTGACCAATAAATTTGATTCGCGACTGATACGGCGACAACTTAATGTCTCGACTTCTCGACGAGGACTCCCAATGGGTCACCGTTTTATCGTGTGTCGTGGTCCTCGCGAATTTCCCGACGAGTCCGGACCTTTCCCGGCGAGCTCTATTGGTCCTCGGGTGTCTCTGAAATGTCGACGACGGAAGAGAGGGGCTTTCCGTCGTTAGTATCGGCCTCGTTGTTACTATCTCGAGTCCTAGACTTCCCCTTCCTCATCCTTGAATGGTTCCTCGTCGACATTCCATCCCAGAGAGATTTTTCTCCAGGACGACGACGATAATCCCTCGGGGCAAACCAAAATTATTATCAATATGACATCCTCTAGACGAGGTTCATGCCCAGTGGTCGTGGCTCGGTTGAGGAGTACTCGACGAAATTAAATTAAATTTTATAATTTTTTCGGCAACTAAAAATAATAATGACGCTTGACGATACCGTTGGGACTCTATTCGACAGAAGCGACAGATTGTTATTTTATTCGTTATTAGTTTTTTTGATTCTTTCCCTCTCTATCAATTTCATTGGTAATAAGCTTCCGAATGGATCTGCCGCAATAGTTCTACGATAAATTCCCCTGAAACTTCTTCTTGGAAAATTACTTATATTTTTTTCTACACCGATTTCCGTTATTATTTCTATCGTTATTTCTATTTGTTTGAATGATAAGTCATTTATCATTTTCAAGATAATATTCTTCTCCGGTGTCCCTCTTTCGTACTGTTTAGTTTTCCAATGATGGCATTTACACTATGGCATTACTTATTATTTTTTATACCAAGAGATAGTATATCTATAATCACACCTGATAAACTGATGGATATACTTTTTGCTTCCGAATGGAAGCCTTGCAATCGTTCAATTTTTACTTTTTCTAATTTTGCCTGGAAATGAGGTAGAATGGTCTGAAACGAAAAAATACGAAGTTCGAGCACCCCGAAGAAAAAATACGAATTTCGAGTGTGTAAATGGTCATCGGGTGGTCACTTTTACTTTAGATTTAGTCATAAATCAAATGAATAAACGGCTAAAACACTTGCAAAAATTTTGTCAGATATTTGGTATTGAATTGGACTACCTCTGTAAAATTTCAGCCCGATCGGTCCTATAGTTTTTGAGAAAAAGCAATTTGTTTTTGTTTAGTTTTTCGTGAATATCTCAAAAACTATGCAACCGATTTCAATATTTATTTTTGAAAATGCTCGTCTCGATGTCTTCTATCTCAATCAATCAAAATATGTATACCCATTCGTACAAAGTTTTCGAGATATTTCCAATTTTTATGTTTTTTATTTAAAATCCTTGTACGCTCTCTCACTTTCGCAAAAATCGAGATATCAACTTGACATTTGGCATGGAGTTATGTCTTATTATTGTGATGTCTGGTGTTGAACCTGGGCTGAATCCGATGAGTAGTTCCTGAGATATTCAATTTTGTATGAATTTTTGTACTTCATTTAGTAAGTATACTATAATTACAGATTTATGCTCAATTTCCGTTCGTTTTTGCTTCAGAATGGAAGCATTGCATTCGCTCAAAATGCCTCTAACTCTTGAAAAAAACAAGATATTAACTCGAAATTTGATACAGGTTTCTACTAAAAAAAGATATCCTAGCCAAATTATTCGGAAGCTTACCCTCAATTTATTGATGGCAAAAAAAGAAATTCACATACGACTTAGTAATACATCTGCAGGCACATACGTGCTGTCGCCTACTTGTTTTCTCATATTATCGTGCGTATAAGATTTTTCATGAAAGACGGAAAAACGATAATATCTCCAAACTATGTATTAAAGAGTGTATATTTTCTGCTTGACTGACATACAGGCCATTGAGACGAGTATTTTGAAAAAAAAAATTAAAATCGATACAGTAGTTTTTGATATACTGTGGACGTAAGTTTTCCAGGTTAGTTTGGTAAGCGTCGGGTGAATTGGAAGAGAGAGGTGTGTGGAAGGGTGTCTGGAGATGAGGTGAAAGGCAGGTAAGGGTAGAGCAGTAGATAGGGCGTTCCGTACTACTTCCATCAAATCGAAAGGCTTCTTTTTCAAACTTCAAGAACAATTGAATAAGGTCTCAATTTATTCCATGCATGCCTTGGATGGTTATTTTAAAAAAATGTTTTTTTCGAGTTATGTGAAATCAAAACTTCAGGTTGGACTAAGTGAGTTATTTTTTGAAAAATTATAACTCGATAAAAATGAATTTGATCAAAGTGGAAAAAAACTTTTCTATTCAAAACAGGTATAAATTTCAGAAAAAAAAATCCATATTCGAATAAATTAAATTATAATGAATTAATCAATAAACAAATAAAAAATTAACAACAAATCATGAGGGCATGTGTCGAAAAATTCAAAAAAATGTATGTTATACAATACGTATCGAAGAATTGCCGATACAATTGGCATTCACTAATCTCCCATAGTTCTCGACATATTGAGTTTTTTATGAAACTACGCCAGTCGCAGGTTACCCCCGATACACACTATGTTAGAAAAACGCACGAAGTGAATCATACCCAATGGGTTCTGAGCGTGGTACATTCTTCGAACTTCAATCAACAACGAATTTCGGGAGTTTGCAAAACAGGTACTCCTGACGTTACATTACTCATTGATAATGAAATGATTCCCGGAAATGTCAATGGAGAGTGAACTGCCGCATAAAGCCGTCCCTCGGTGGAATGGTGAAGAGAGCCGTAGCTCGAGCGAATTTACAACGACCGTATGAAAATCAAATTAAAATACCACAAGACTTTTATGAATTCGCCAAAGACTCAATGAAGTCAATACAAAGTATCTTTTATACAAATGAGGAACATAAAATAGAAGAGGCTTTGAAAAGTCGATTCTCCAATGCTTCAACCCTCGCCGGAACCCGTCAATTTTATTTTTATCTGCCGATTACTAATACCGATAGTTTTCAGTGTAAAACTTTTTCTCTTGACGATGAATTCCAGATCCACAACGTCGTGTAGTACCAAATCAATAGTGAAATAGCTATGTCTGATGCATGTAACATTGTACATTTGTAAATGTTCCCCCAAAATTGGTTAATAAATAAATTAATTTCATTTTTTGAAAGAGGCGGAGGGGCCGATAGGTGACGGGGTTGTGAAGCGCAAAAGAGGGGGGTTGACGAATGCAGAGAGGCTATTGAGGGATAAGGTGATGATGGCGAACCACAGGAACAGATGGGATTCACTCTCGATGATGGAGGCATGGTTAGGGCAGGGCGCGGGGAAGGGGAGTATTTCCGAGGATAGCGAAGGGGGAAGAGGAGAAGGGACGTGGAGGAAGAGGTGACAGGGAAGCGCGAGGAAAGGAAGAAGAAGAAGAAGAAGAAAGGTAGAAGTAGCGAGGAGGAGATGGAAAAGTTTGAGGGGATGTTTGAGCGATTCCGGGAAGATATGTTAACGGCACTCGAGAAGCTGGCAGAAGAGGGAAGAGGAACGAAGGAAACGATCAAGGCAGTGGAAGACAAATGGGAAATATGGGAGAGCAAATGGAAGGTGGAAAAAGGAAGAATATGGGGGAAACTGAATGAGATAGGAGAAATGGTAGTGAAAACTGGAAGGGAGGGAATGGAGGAATGGAAGGAGGCTCGAGACAGGATAGCTGAGTTAGAGACGAAAGCAGAAAAAGTGGAGACTCCGGAAAAAAGGGGGGAGGAAATGAGTGCCGTTAGAGCTCAGAATGGAACGGTGAGAGAGGAGCCGATAGATAATAAAACTGAGGAGCTAAAGAACAGAATTTGGGAGCTGGAATGGAAAGAGGAAAAACAGGAGCGCGAGAAAAGGAGAAGGAATTTAGTGGTGAGGAGAATTGAGCTATGAGAAGGTGATGGGAGGGCAGAAGTGGCGGCGCTGCTTGGAGGGGTCTTGGAGGTGAATGTTGAGGTTAAACAAATAAAGAAGATCGGTCGTAAGGATAGGCACTGAAGAGAGTCAGCAATGCTGGAATTGGGAGATGTAAACCAGAAAAGGAGGGTGATGGAAAGCAGAGCAAAGTTGAAAGGGAGAACAGAGACGTTGAAAAACGACTTAACCTGGAGGGAGAGGAAGATGCAGTAGAATTTGGAAAACGTGGAAGTTATGGAAAGGGGAAAGGCAAAAAGGGTGAGCGTAGGAAGCGGAAAAATATGGATAAACAGAAAATTATGAGTGTGAAATGAAGGATCGCAGACGTTGACGAATGAGAGGGGAGAAGAGTGGAATGAGAATATGGAACACAGAAGGATGGGATCGGATGGGATGACGATGGGACGTGATGCGATGACGATAAGATGGAAACCGAAGAGGCAGAGAATGCGGTGGGGACAAGTAAGGCAATAGGAGGGAGTGGGTTAAAGAGTTGGAGGACAGGGATAAAAAGGATAGAGGAAAGGGAAGGCGGCCGATCGGAGAGAGAAAGGAAAGACAAGACAGGGACACCGTAGGGGGAAACAGCCAAAAGAGAGGAGGGAAAGGGGTCACGAGAAGAGGTGGGGGAGGAGGGCGTCTAGCTTTCTGGAATATAAAAGTTGCGGAGCGAAAGGATGAGGATTTTGGGAGGAGGATAGGCAGATGGGAGGTGGTATTACGAATAGAGGAGTGGCTGGAAAGGGCGGGGTGGGAAATAGTAAAAAAGAAATTACCGAATGGATTTTGGTGGAAGGTTCAACTAGCCAAAAGAGTTCATAAAAGAGGAGGGGTGACAGGCAGGATTATAATGGGAATAAAAAAGGAATTTTGTAGTGGGAAAGAGTGGGCAGGATGGGAGGAGGAAGGAGAGAGAATGACGGGGTGGATGGAGGATTGTATAAGGGTAAAGAGAAATAAGTGCAGGGTTATAGGAGCATATGTGAACCAGGATATGGGGCAAAAGATAGAGAGGATGTAGGAAGTAATGGAGGAGAGGCGTGAGGAGATAATATTCACAGGGGGGATTTCAATGTGGCGACAGGGACGAGGGGAAGATTGGCAGAGGAGGATGAAAGAGGGGATAGGGAGTCGAGGAAATCAAGGGATAAAAGGGAGATGAATAAGGATGGGAGAATGTTACTCAATGTGTTGGATGAGTTGGAATGGACAATTTTGAACGGGAATTGTGATAGGGATGAAGAGGAAGAATTTACGAGGGATAAAGGGGGAAACAGGACAGTGATGGACTATGTTTTTGTGGATGACAAGAAGGGAATCAGTGAAGAGATTAGATGTGGTGGTGGAGTGTGATTCGGACCACTTTCCGCTGGTGGTGATGTTGAAGAAAGAGACGAACACTGGATTCGCAGAGAGAGGAAAAAAGCGTGGCAAGAGGTCAGGGAAGATACTTTTCTGCGGAAAGGAGGAGAAAGAGAAGCTGAGGGAAGAGCTTCAGAGATGTGAATGGAAAGATGGATCAGTGGATGAGAGGTCAGAAGAAGTTGAGAGTCAGGGAGATCAAAGAGAGAATAGACAAGGAGGCGAGCGGAAAAGAGAAACGATGGGGGGTTTGGTGGGATGATGAATCTGAGGGGACGAAAGAAGTGAGGAACACCCTTAGGGACGCAAGGCAAGGGAAAGTGAGGAAGAAAATGGAAGGAATGAAAAGGGAGGAAGAGCGGGTAAGGTCCAAGGCGGAAGTTGAGAGAGCAGTAGAGCTGGTTCGCGTATGGGAGGTGATAAACAGGGAAAGAAAGAAAATAAAGAAATGCCGGCTGCTGTATCTTGGGTGCAGCTGTAATTATACGTGGATACGTCCATGGTCTGTCCTTCTTTATCGAATTTCCTAGAAACTCCTTGCATTCCCTCCAATTTTCTGAAAACTCCTTGAATTCTCTCGAATTTTCTAAAAACTCCTTGAATTCCCTCGAATTTTTTAGAAACTCCCTCAATTTCCTCAAAATTTCTAGAAAGTCCTTGAATTTTTGCGAAATTTCAAGAAACTTATTGAATTACTTCGAAATGTCTAGAATTTTCTATAATTCCGATAGATGGCACTGCACATAAGGACCGTTTTCCAAAATGATCCCCCATATTGAAACTATAAATGTATCCACGTCAATATCTAGACTGACCTTACCACTGCACCAGATATTCACACTCTTTACTCAAACCGATGTTAACTCTTTGATTGCCAATTTATGACTGACGGCGGAGCGTGCTAAATTTTGAATCTAGCAATTTCTCCACGGAAAATTTCTATGACTAACAACCGGTCGGTATCTTACCGATTGATCGACGATTGGTAATGTATTGACAGTCCGTCTCTCCGATAGATGGCGCGGCTGCATAAGTATTTTTTTTACCGAATTACCCCCCAAAACGAAACCATAGACGTATCCACGTCAAAAGGTAAACGAGAGGATAGTAATGGAGAGGTTCCCCGAGCACTTCATGAGGATGTTAGGGGGGGTGAATAGGTTGGTGGTAGGGGAAGGAAGAAGGAGAAGGCCGGAGGGTGAGGAGGGACTATCGTACGAGGAAGTCAAAAAAGCGATCGTGAAACTGAAAGAGGGGAAAGCATCGTGGAGAACGAGATAGAAAATGAAATATGGAAGAAGGGAGGTGAAGAAATAAAAAGGATGGCCTGGGAGATTTGCAATGAGGTTTGGAAAGGGCGAGGGTGGCCTAGGGAGTGGAAGGACGGTTTAATGACGCCGATAGTGAAGAAAGGGGAAGGGAAAAAAGTGAAAGATTATAGAGGGGTTACGCTTATGCAGACTTTGTATAAAGGGTATGCGGCGGTGTTGATGAGAAGGTTGGAGGAGGAAGTGGAGGGGAAGGGGATTTGGGACAACCAAATGTGGTTCAGGAGAGGTACGGGAACAATAGACAACATCTTCGTGCTCAATTACCTGATCAATAGACAAGTAGGAGCGGAAGAAGGGAAATTGGTCGTATGTTTCATCGACCTGAAAGCGGCGTTTGATTCGGTTTCGGTTCGGTTGTTGGAGACGATGGAAAAGAGAGAGATTTCAGAGGGAATAACGGAGAGGGTTAAAGAGATTTATCAGGAGACAGCGCGTAAGGTGAGGATTTGGGACAATGTCACGGAGAAATCCTCGACGGCAAGATGAGTAAGACAGGGCTGTCCGCTGAACCCCATCTTGTTTAACATTCTGTTGGCGGACCTGGAGAAGGTGTCAAGGAAGAGTTGGAAGGAAGGGGTAAGGCTGGGAGCGATGTAGATATTTTCGCTGGCATACGCGGATGACATAGTGGTGATGGCAGACGATGAATCCGGAATGTGACTAATGTTGCGGCTAGTAGGGGAGTAAATGAAAGGAAAGGATATGACAATTAATGTAGAGAAATCAAAGGTCATGGTCTTTAGAAAAGGCAGTAGAAAAGGGAAGAACATTGGTGACTGGATAGTGGCAGGGAGAAAGAAGGAGGAAGTGGAACGGTTTTGCTACTTAGGATATTGGTCCCAGAGAAACGGGAGGCAGAATAGATAGCTAAAGAGTAGAACAGAAAAGGCTGGAAAGGTAATGGGACCGGTATGAGGGATCGGGAAACGAAGTTTCAAGGATTGGTAAAGGAGGGGATGGCTTTTAGACACATTGATGTGGTCGGTGATGGCGTACGGAGCGGAGATATGGGGGTGAAAGGAGAGGGAGGAAATAGAGATATTGCAGGAAAGGTATCTGAAATGGGTATTTGAAGTGGGAAGAGAGACGCCGGGGTATATGATTAGGGAAGAGCTGAAAAGGGGGAAATTGAGAACAAAAGCTGCGAAAAGAGCGTGGAACTTTAAGGAGAAATTGAGGAAAAGAGAGGGTAGCAGTATAGCGAGGAGCTGTTTGAGGGAGATAAAGGGACGAGAGAGTAAGGTGGGGAATTTAATGTGAGAAGAAGAGAGAAGGAAATTGATGGTATTTTTTTGAAGGAATTCAAGGTGTTTTTATCTATTTTTTCTGTTATTTATTTTCTGACATTTTTTTATGGATAACAGCACTAACCGTTATGAGAATAAAATTTAGTATTGGCATGAGTTTTTATTTTTATTGGAATACTAGGGGGCTACGCCCCCTGTTCGCTTCGCTCGCCAACCCCGGGGGAGCTTCGCCCCCCCCCCCCCCCCCCCC